>NW_026125883.1:0-128702 GCF_943737965.1 Phodopus roborovskii
AAACTGAGTAGGCCCGTTGGCAGGAGGCAGATGACACAGACACACACACACACACACACACACACACACACTAAATAGAAGTAAAGCCAAAAACAAACAAATGACAATAGTTCAGTGAAATTCTAAGAGTGATGACAATAGGACCCTAACAGGATTTCAATGATTTTAAAATTCACAATGTATCCATAATTATAATTACAAGAGAATTAGGGCCAAGCTTTGCAGACAGAAAGGTCCTTTGCTCTTTGACAGGTCTGGACTTTCATGTATTCCTTGCCCTGTCTCTGCTGTATAGTGAGAGCAACAACATTAGTAGAGGTAAACTAATTTGAAGTAGCTCAGTGCTTTCATATCTGTTCTCAGAAGGAAGACCTGCACAGAGCACAGATAAGGGACACGACCTGTCTTAAAAAATCAAGTGAAAATATAAAGTAAACAAAACAAAGATTATCTTTCCTCATAAACCTGAAAATAACTGAATTCCTATCAGCAATGAGGCTTTCCCTCCTCAACCAATGTTTAACTGGAAAGCATGGCACATGCCCTATCTGAGTATTCCTGTGGAGATTGGTGCACAGTGTTTCTGAGGCAGAGGCAGAGGCAGAGTTTATTTCTGACTTTCACTTCTGCCTGGCCTACAAAATGAGTTTCAAGACAGCTCTCAAGGTACAGAGACAAAACCAGTTTCAAGAAGAAATGAAAGGAAGAAGGAAGGAATGGAGAGACAGTGGAGGAAATGTAAACATGGAGACAGTTAATACAAAAAACAAATAAAAAACAAAAACAAACAAACATCAAGACCAAAAAAAGTCACAAAGTCCTGGGCAACTGTATTCCTGAGTATTTTTCACTTTCTGTTCTCAGGTCTCATGTCCTCAAAAAGAAGTAACAAATTCCAACTTTGCCACAGATGATGAATCAAGCCTCTGTCCTCAAAAATCTGAAAGTGGAGATTTGGAAGCTCCTGAGACTTCAGTCTGAGTACTAGAAAAGAAATGGGTATACAGAGAAATGTTGAAATAAAAATAAAAAAGACAGAAAGTCTTTCCTCTACTAAGCCATCTCCCAAGGCCCTTTCTTATTTTATATTTGACTTCTGCTGCAAATGAAGCCACGTCCTAAATTTATCACTCTATCTTTCTTTACTTTCCTCTATTAATATCACTATCAGTACACAGAATGATTGGCTACGTTATTTGAAAGTTGGTTTGATCCTGTGCAATGCTTTGGTTATGTAGCACCAATTGAAGGCTATAACCCCAGTGAAAGAGGCTTGCCCTTTCTTGACATTCTCTGCCTATAAGTTGAAATCATTGTAAAAGTTCTTCTGCACTGGCAAGTGGTACTCAGATTACACTGATTTTAATCATGTGTAGCTAAACCACACGCATAATCTAAAAACTGATAATTCCAGGATCCATGGAGAAATGTAATTACACCTGAGACACTAACAGAGCAATGTGTGAAAGAGAGAGAAGAAGAAGCTAACCCTAACAGGTGGATTTGGCTGAGGGGGAAGGAGTTGTGGGAAGAAGGAAACTGTGGTCAGAGCACTTTGTATGAAATCAACCTGAAGTATTTTATTTATTTATTTTATTAGACAGCACAAATCACTGTGCCTGAAGCAAAGCCAACCTTCCTTCTTCACTGGGTAATGGGCCAGCTCTTTGGTGGTGTCATGCAACAGTCCTATATTCATGCAAAGTGATAAATGTTCTCTTTGTCCTATTTCCCCCATGAAATTAATAATCCTTAAGAAACACCCTAAGCACTCAAAGCAAAATATTTAACAAATGGACCCATAATAAGAGAATGTGGACTACTTTCTCCTTTGTCACACAACTAAGAGTTTGGGGTGGGGAGGAGTAGGTGAGCCCATATCACCATGGGCCAGCAAAAAAAGAAGGCTGGATAATGAGGAAAAACATTCTACATCCAACTGAGGCAAACCAATTTTGGGGATACGCCAGCTACAAAGAACAGCAGCAATCCAGAGACCTTGTCTCAAGATTCCCAACTCAGGCAGGCTGGTCCTTCTTTGCCTACATCTGCCAATAGTAAGAGCTTGTTTAGCACCAGTCCCTGAGCTGCTGAAAACTCACATAAGCTTCCCAGGTGGGTAACCTTAGTTCAGGAGGTTCAGGACTGGAAAAACCGGAGTCTCCTGTAGCTTCAAGGGTTGATTGTTACTGCACTGGGAATGCAAGACTGGGGCTCAGGAATGTTTTAAGATTTCAGCAGCCCTGCTGGACATTGGTGGCACAGGCTTTAATCCCAGCACTAAGGAGGCCAAGGCAGGCAGGTCTGCAAGTTCAAGGCCAGCCTGGTGTTCTTAGCAAGAGCCAGGACAGGCTCCACAGCTACGCAGATAAACCCTATCTCAAAAAGCCAAAAAAAAAAAAAAAAACACCTAAAATTAATAAATAAAGAGTATTCCAGCAGGAAGACCTGACCCACAGCCCTCAGCTAAGTACTCTTGGCACTTTCTTTGACACACCCACCCAACAACCCAGTACACACATGGACATGGGAGCCTAAGCAATGGTGTGTGTGTGTGTGTGTGTGTATGTGTGTGTGTGTGTGTGTATGCAAGGGTCATTTTTTAAGAGCACTCCAGCTGTAACTGGAGCATTCAGGGCAAAGGGTTGCCAACACATCAAAAAGATTTCCTACTTAGATACTTGCTCTGCTAGCTCACTCACAGGCTCCATTGGAATGTCAGGCTATCCCCACTTCAAAATCAATCAGCTAGGTAGTAATGTTAATGATGGACTAACCTAAAAACCAATATCTGTTCCTTGGAATTTGCTAGCTTCCTCTCACAAGGCCCTGAGATAAGAAGAATTCACACTGCTCCTCCTTTCTGAGTCAACAGGTGGTAAATAGTGTCAAGAGATGGCTGTAACTCTGGTTTGCCCAGACAAGATTAATTAGCACACCTGAAGCCCTAAGGTCTGCTGACCCTAATAGCAGACCATCCGGCCTCCAAAGGTCACGTAGTACTCAATGGACAGAGGCTCCCACCCCCTCCCTAAACTTGTGGGGTTGCCTTTAAAAACACCTGTGCCCGGGGGGAGGGGGGCTATTCCTAGCCTGCATGCTAGAAGAGCCCATTTGCTCAAACGTTTCCTGTTCATTAAAGCCTCTTGCGTTTTGCAGCAACTGGACTGTACATTGAGTTCTTGGGGTATCGACCGAACTTGAAAGACTCCTCATTCTGAGGGTCTTACATTTGGGGGCGTCCTGATTTGGTCGACCCCCAGACCCAATTCCATTGCCCGTTGGAGGTAAGAAAGAGCTCGCAACCTATATGTTTGATGTATGTCTGATGCGTCTGATGTTACGTGTTTTGACTGAGCAATCTGTGCTTGGCCTGCACATAACATGCGTTATGTGTTTTTGACTCAGTATTTGAATCTGTGCCTGTGCCTGGCCTGCAAAGGCTTGCATAGGACCAAGGGAGAGACAGAAGTGTCCTGAGACCCTTGGTCCCTCCCTGGACGAAAGTCCGGGGTTGTTTGGAGGAGAGAAGGAGACAAGTTTCTCTTCTCCAGGAGGGGACGGCCAGCCTCTGGACTTGCTTCCCTCCCGCTTTGTAACTTTGGTTTGGGCACCGTTTGTCTACGCGCGGATTTGTCCTCCTTCGTCGGATTGTCCCCATGGGTGAACAACTAACTACCCCACCTAAGTTTGACTTTAGATTCTCAGGAGAGCAGGGCCGGAGACCCAGCTATGAGCACACTCGTCCCGGACTCAGGAATGTGGCAGGGCAGCCAGAGCCTCTGGGGCTGAGCTTCAGCAGAATGGCTGAACAGCCATGGGCCGGACGCTGCATGGGCAGAGTCATGCCGGAATGGAGGACAGGGTTATTTCTTATGAACCTGCCACCGTATATGTTTGGTTCCCAACACCAGCCGCCAGGGCTGACACTTCTCCCCAGATCTTTGTAATTGGAAAACTAAACACCCCCCTTTTGGAGTTCCTTATGTCCTCTCTCTAGGCTATTTGAAAAGGAAATACCAGCAAGGTTTAGATTCCTATCGAGAGTGAGGAAAGAAAAAGAAAAGAAGAGAGGAGAAATGGGAGTTTACACACAAAGGAAAAGGAAAAAAGGAGAACATGCTATGTTCTGTTGGTGACATTGGCCTTCAATCCCAACAGCAGTAGGGAGACAAACAAAAATTGATCTGTTTGAATTCCAAGCCTGCTATTTTACTGAGTGTTCTCTGAAAGTCTCCAAAGGAAAGAGGAAATATTTGTCTCAAAAATATTCAGAATAATGATAAAGATGATAATAGCAATAATAATTTAAAAATGAAATTCTCCTGTATTGATTTAATGTGTGAGTATTCTGTCTGCAGATATGCCCTTTTACCAGAAGAGGGCACTATATGCCACCAAGTGACCTCTGGAATTTATAGATAGTCTATGCTCCTGGGACCTATTCTTTAATATTTGTGTGTGTGTGTGTGTGTGTGTGTGTGTGTGTGTGTGTGTGTGTGTAAACTGGTAGAAGACTGGGCACTTGTATGATACAGCGGCAGACAATGGGATGTATGTGGAGGCAGAAACCATACAAACCCTGTGTGCCTGTGGGACTGGCAATACAAGCTCCATGCCAACCGGTTCACTGATTTTACTTTGAAATAAAGAAAGGTGGATAAAGACAGACGACTTTGGAATCAGAATCTGTGTTTCTTCACATACTCAACCTTAAGTTCAAACAAGCACCACTGCATTTGTTTGTTCGTGTAAGCATACACTACTAGATCAGTTCAGCTTTCCTGCAATTCATGAAGTATCATCTGATCCCCAGGCCAAGTTCCCTTGATCTAATCATATTTTTGACTTTTACGTGTATGAAGGCCAGGTTAACTATCTTAACCTAGTTATTTTTGATTTTGTATGGAGGTGGGAGGATCTGGATATCCAGAGTACAGAAAGACACAAAGACAAAGTGCAAGTAATTAAAAATTAAATTACAGATAGAAAGACTTGAAAGAAAAACTACTGGGCATGGCCATGAGAGCTTATATCAACAGCACTCAGGAAGCTGTGTGAGTTTGAGTTCAGGAGTTCAGGTCAGTAAAAGCTGCATAGGGAAGCCTCATCAAGAAAGAGCAAAAGAATATAAGAAGGAGAAGAAGAAGTGAAAGAAGAAGAAGATGACGAGAAAGATAAACAACAGAAGTCGAAGAGGGAGAAGAAGGAAAGGAAGAAGTTGATGTGGTAGAAGAAAGAAAGCAAGAAAGAAAGAAGAAAGAAGAAAAAACCCAGTATGGAGCAGGAAATATCCCCACATGCCTGTACTGTAACCACTCTGGTGTTAGGAGGACATATGAGTTCATGGCCAGCCTGGACTACAGACTACGTGCTGGGACAGTCCAAGCTACAGACAAATCATGTCTTGAAAAATTGAAAACTATCTTTGCACTAAATCTAACTATAAATCTGAACATTTTCATGCTCAAACTGAGTAGGCCCGTTGGCAGGAGGCAGATGAGATACACACAGACACACACACACACACACACACACACACACACACACACACTAAATGATAAAGCCAAAAACAAACAAGTAACAATAGTTCAGTGAAATTCTGAGAGTGACAATAGGACTAACAGGATTTCAATGATTTTAAAATTCACAATGTATCCATAATTATAATTACAAGAGAATTAGGGCCAAGCTTTGCAGACAGAAAGGTCCCTTTGCTCTTTGACAGGTCTGGACTTTCATGTATTCCTTGCCCTGTCACTGCTGTATAGTGAGAGCAACAACATTAGTAGAGGTAAACTAATTTGAAGTAGCTCAGTGCTTTCATATCTGTTCTCAGAAGGAAGACCTGCACCGAGCACAGATAAAGGGACACGACCTGTCTTAAAAAATCAAGTGAAAATATAAAGTAAACAAAACAAAGTTTATCTTTCCTCATAAACCTGAAAATAACTGAATTCCTATCAGCAATGAGGCTTTCCCTCCTCAACCAATGTTTAACTGGAAAGCATGGCACATGCATATCTGAGTATTCCAGTGGAGATTGGTGCACAGTGTTTCTGAGGCAGAGGCAGAGGCAGAGTTTATTTCTGACTTTCACTTCTGCCTGGCCTACAAAATGAGTTTCAAGACAGCTCTCAAGGTACAGAGACAAAACCAGTTTCAAGAAGAAATGAAAGGAAGAAGGAAGGAATGGAGAGACAGTGGAGGAGCCAAATATGGAGACAGTTAATACAAAAAACAAATAAAAAACAAAACAAACAAACATCAAGACCAAAAAAGTCACAAAGTCCTTAAGGCAAAACACCAACTAATCCCTGAGTATTTTCTTGCTAATACTGTTCTCAGGTCTCATGTCCTCAAAAAGAAGTAACAAAATTCCAACTTTGGCCACAGATGACATGGATCAAGCCCTTGTCTCAAAAAATCTGAAAAAGTGGAGATTTTAAGCTCACCAGGGACTTCAGTCTGAGTACTAGAAAAGAAAATGGGTATACAGAGAAATGTTGAAATAAAAATAAAAAAAAGACAGAAAGTCTTTCCTCTACTTGGGTTATCTCCCAGGCCCTTTTCTTATTTTATATTTGACTTCTTACAAATGAAGCCACGTCCCCTAAATTTATCACTCTATCTTTCTTTACTTTCCTCTATTAATATCACTATCAGTACATAGAATGATTGGTTACTTATTTGAAAGTTGGCTTGATTCTGGGCAATAAGTTTTGGTTATGTAGCACCAATTGTAAAGGCTATAACCCCAGTGAAAGAGCTTCTCCCTTCTTGACATTCTCTGCCCATAAGTTGCAAAATCATTGTAAGTTCTTCTGCACTGGCAAGTGGTACTCAGATTACACTGATTTTAATCATGTGCATGGCTAAACCACACGTATAATCTAAAAACTGATAATTCCAGGATCCATGGAGAAATGTAATTACACCTGAGACACTAACAGAGCAAGTGTGAAAGAGAGAGAAGAAGAAGCCTAACCCTAACACCAGGTGGATTTGGCTGAGGGGAAGGGAGTTGGTGGGAAGAAGGGGAAACTGTGGTCAAAACACTTTGTATGAAATCAAACCCGAAGTATTTTATTTATTTATTTTATTAGACAGCACAAATCACTGTGCCTGAAGCAAAGCCCAACCTTCCTTCTTCACTGGGTAATGGCCAGCCTCTTGGTGGTGTCATGCAACAGTCCTATATTCATGCAAAGAAGTAAATGTTCCCTTTGTCCTATTTCCCCCTTGAAATTAATAATCCTTAAGGAAACACCCTAAGCACTCAAAGCAAAATATTTAACAAATGGACCCATAATAAGCAGAATGTGGACTACTTTCCTTTGTCACACAACTGGAGAGTTTGGGGGTGGGAGGTAGGTGAGCCCATATCACCATGGGCCAGAAAAGGAAAAAGAAGGCTGATAATGGGGAAAACAGCCTACATCCAACTGAGGCAAACCAATTTTGGATATGCCAGCTACAAAGAACAGCATAATCCAGCAAAGACCTTGTCTCAAGATTCCCAACTCAGGCAGGCTGGTCCTTCTTTGCCTACATCTGCCAATGAAGAGCTTGTTTAGCACCAGTCCCTGAGCTGCTGAAAACTCACATAAGCTTCCCAGGTGGGTAACCTTAGTTCAGGAGGTTCAGGACTGGAAAAACCGGAAGTCTCCTGTAGCTAAGGGTTGATTGTTACTGCACTGGGAATGCAAGACTGGGGCTCAGGAATGTTTAAGATTTCAGCAGCCCTGCTGGACATTGGTGGCACAGGCTTTAATCCCAGCACTAAGGAGGCCAAGGCAGGCAGATCTCTGCAAGTTCAAGGCCAGCCTGGTGTTCTTGTGAGCCAGGACAGGCTCCACAGCTACGCAGATAAACCCTATCTCAAAAAGCCAAAAAAAAAAAAAAAACACCTAAAAAATTAATAAATAAAAGTATTCCAGCAGGAAGACCCTGACCCACAGCCCTCAGCTAAGTACTCTTGGCACTTTCTTTGACACACCCACCCAACAACCCAGTACACCATGGACATGGGGAGCCTAAGCAATGGTGTGTGTGTGTGTGTGTGTGTGTGTGTGTGTGTGTGTGTGTGTATGCAGGGGTCACTTTTTAGAAGCACTCCAGCTGTAACTGGGAGCATTCAGGGCAAAGGGTTGCCAACACACATCAAAGATTTCCTACTTAGATACTTGCTCTGCTAGCTCACTCACAGGCTCCATTGGAATGTCAGGCTATCCCCACTTCAAAATCAAAAGCAGGCTAGGTAGTAATGTTAATGATGGACTAACCTAAAAACCAATATCTGTTCCTTGGAATTTACTAGCTTCCTCTCACAAGGCCCTGAGATAAGAAGAATTCACACTGCTCCTCCTTTCCTGTGAGTCAACAGGTGGTAAATAGTGTCAAGAGATAGCTGTAACTCTGGTTTGCCCAGACAAGATTAATTAGCACACCTGAAGCCCTAAGGTCTGCTGACCTAATAGCAGACCATCCGGCCTCCAAAGGTCACGTAGTACTCAATGGACAGAGGCTCCCACCCCTCCCTAAACTTGTGGGGTTGCCTTTAAAAACACCTGTGCCGGGGGGAGGGGCCTTCCCCTAGCCTGCATGCTAGAAGAGCCCATTTGCTCAAACGTTTCCTGTTCATTAAAGCCTCTTGCGTTTTGCAGCAACTGGACTGTACATTGAGTTCTTGGGGTATCGACCGAACTTGAAAGACTCCTCATTCTGAGGGTCTTACATTTTGGGGGCTCGTCCTGGATTTGGTCGACCCCCAGACCCAATTCCATTGCCCGTTGGAGGTAAGAAAGAGCTCGCAACCTATATGTTTGATGTATGTCTGATGCGTCTGATGTTACGTGTTTTGACTGAGTGAATCTGTGCTTGGCCTGCATAACTTGTACGTTATGTGTTTTTGACTCAGTATTTGAATCTGTGCCTGTGCCTGGCCTGCAAAGGCTTGCATAGGACCAAGGGAGAGACAGAAGTGTCCTGAGACCCTTGGTCCCTCCCTGGACGAAAGTCCGGGGTTGTTTGGAGAAGGAAACGAAGTTTCTCTTCTCCAGGAGGGACGGCCAGCCTCTGGACTTGCTTCCCTCCCGCTTTGTAACTTTGGTTTGGGCACCGTTTGTCTACCGCGCGGATTTGTCCTCTTCGTCGGATTGTCCCCATGGGTGAACAACTAACTACCCCACCTAAGTTTGACTTTAGATTCTCAGGAGAGCAGGGCCGGAGACCCAGCTATGAGCACACTCGTCCCCGGACTCAGGAATGTGGCAGGGCAGCCAGAGCCTCTGGGGCTGAGCTTCAGCAGAATGGCTGAACAGCCATGGGCCGGACGGCATGGGCAGAGTCATGCCGGAATGGAGGGACAGGGTTATTTCTTATGAACCTGCCACCGTATATGTTTGGTTCCCAACACCAGCCGCCAGGGCTGACACTTCTCCCCAGATCTTTGTAATTGGAAAACTAAACACCCCCCTTTTTGGAGTTCCAAAAAAAGGAGAACACGCTATGTTCTGTTGGTGACATTGGTCTTCAATCCCAACAGCAGTAGGGAGGCAAACAAAAATTGATCTGTTTGAATCTCCCAAGCCTGCTTTATTACTGAGAGTGTCCTCCGGACAGTCTCCAAAGGAAAGAGGAAATGTTTGTCTCAAAAATAATCAGAAGAATGATAATGATGATAATAGAAATAACCATTTACAAATGAAATGCTCTGTATTGATTTAATGCATGAGTATTCTGTCAGCAGTTACCCTTTTACCAGAAGAGGGCATTATATGCCACCAAGTGACCTCTGGAATTTATAGATAGTCTATGCTCCTGAGCCCTATTCTTTAATATTTGTGTGTGTGTGAGAAGTGTGTGTGTGTAAATTGGTAGAAGACTGGGCACTTGTATGATACAGTGGCAGACAATGTGATGTAGTTGGAGGTAGAAAGCTTACAAACCTTTGTGCCAGAGGGACAGCTCAATACAAGCTCCATGCCAACCAGTTCACTGATTTTTACTTATGAAATAAAGAAAAGGTGGACAAAGAAAGACTCACTTGGAACCAGAATCGTGTTTCTTCACACTAACCCAAGTTCAAAGAAGCACCACCACTTTTTTGTTCTGTGTAGGCTACACTACTAGACTAGTTCAGCTTTGCAGCAATTCATGAAGTTTCAACAAATCCCCCCAGGAAAGTTCCCTTTGATCTTCCTCTTTATTTTTGACTTTTCAGTGTACGAAGGCCAGGTTAATTATTTTAACTCTAGTTATTTTTGATTGTTTAGGGAGGTTAGAGGATTTGGATTTCTAACGTTTGCAGACATAAAGACAAAGGGGGTAAGTAATTAAAAAAAAATTAAATTGCTAGATAAGAAAGAATTGAAAAAGAGAAAACCTACTGGGCAGTGGCCATGAGAGCTTGTATCAACAGTACTCAGGAAGCTGTAGAGTTAGAGTTCAATAGAGTTACTGGTAAAAGCTGCATAGAGGAAGCCTCATCAAGAAGGGAAAAAGAAAATAAGAAGGAGAAGAAGAAGTAAAAGGAAAAGAAGAAGAGAGAAACATAAAGACAAAAAGAAGTGAAGAGGGAGAGAGAAGAAGGAAAGGAAGAAAGTTGATGTGGTAGAAGAAAAGAAAGAAGAAAGAAAAAGAAAGAGAAAAACTGGTATGGAGCAGCAAATATCCCGAAATGACTGTACTGTAACCCACTCTGGTGTTAGGAGGACATATAGGGTTCATGGCCAGCCTGGACTACAGACTAGGTGCTGGGACAGATCAAGCTACAGCAAAAAAAGTTGTGTGAAAAATTGAAAACTATCTTTTTGCACTAAATCTAACTATAAATCTGAACATTTTTCATGTTTAAACTGAGTAGGCCCGCTTGGCAGGGGCAGATAAGATGCACACAGCACACACAACACTGACACTACACTAATGATTAAAACCAAAACAAACAAATGACAATAGTTAGTCGAAATTCTAGAGAGTGATAATAAGGACTAAGAGGACTTCAATGATTTTCAAATTCACAATGTATCCAAAATATAAGTAAAAGAGAATTAGGGCCAAGCTTTGCCTAGACAGAAAGGTCCTTTTCTCTTTGACAGGTGTGGACTTTCATGTATTCCTGCCCTGTCTCTGCTGTATAATTAGAGCAACAACATTAAAGCAGAGGTAAACCTTCATTTGAAGTAGATCAATGCTTTCATATCGTTCTCAGAAGGAGACCTGCAACATGTAGTGGAACACAGATAAAGGGACAGGACTGATCTTAAAAAATCAAGCAAATAAAGTAAACAAAAGAAAGTTTATTTTTCCTCATAAACCTGAAAATTAACTGAATTTCTATCAGTGATGAGGCTTTCGCTCTTCAACCAATATTTAACTGGAAAGCATGGCATATGCATATCGATATTCCACAGAAATTGGTGCTACAGTGTTTCTCAGGCAGAGGTAGAGGGAGAGGCAGAGGCAGTAACAGAAGGGGCAGAGGCAGAGAGTCAAGGTTGATTTCTGACTTTCACTTCTTCTGGCCTACAAAATGAGTTTTAAGACAGCTCTCAAGGTACAGAGACAAAACAATTCAAGAAGAAATGAAAGGAAGAAGGAAGGAGTGGAGAGACAGTGGAGGAAATGTAAATATGGAGACAGTTAATATAAAAAACAAATAAAATAAAAACAAACAAACATCAAGACCAAAAAAAAGGTACAAAGTCTGTAAGGCAAAACATAAAAACTAATTCCTAAGTATTTTCCTGCCTACTACTGTTCTCTGGTCTCATGTCCTCAAAAAGAAGTAACAGGAAATTCCAACTTTAGCCCCAGATGATGGAATCTCAAGCCCTGTTCTCCAAAAATCTGAAAGTGGAGATTTGGAAGTTCACCAGGACTTCAGTCTGAGTACTAGAAAAGAAATGGTATACAGAGAAATGCCGAAATAAAAATAAAAAAGACAGAAAGTCTTTCCTCTACTAAGCCATCTCCCAGGCCCTTTCTTATTTTATATTTGACTTCTGCTGCAACTGAAGCCACGTCCCTAAATTTATCACTCTATCTTTCTTTACTTTCCTCTATTAATATCACTATCAGTACACAGAATGATTGGCTACGTTATTTGAAAGTTGGTTTGATCCTGTGCAATGCTTTGGTTATGTAGCACCAATTGTAAAGGCTATAACCCCAGTGAAAGAGAGCTTGCCCTTTCTTGACATTCTCTGCCTATAAGTTGAAAATCACTGTAAAGTTCTTCTGCATTGGCAAGTGGTACTCAGATTACACTGATTTTAATCATGTGCATGGCTAAACCACACGCATAATCTAAAAACTGATAATTCCAGGATCCATGGAGAAATGTAATTACACCTGAGACACTAACAGAGCAATGTGTGAAAGAGAGAGAAGAAGAAGCCTAACCCTAACACAGGTGGATTTGGCTGAGGGGAAGGAGTTGTGGGAAGAAGGGAAACTGTGGTCAGAACACTTTGTATGAAATCAAACCTGAAGTATTTTATTTATTTATTTTATTAGACAGCACAAATCACTGTGCCTGAAGCAAAGCCCAACCTTCCTTCTTCACTGGGTAATGGGCCAGCTCTTTGGTGGTGTCATGCAACAGTCCTATATTCATGCAAAGTGAAGTAAATGTTCTCTTTGTCCTATTTCCCCCTTGAAATTAATAATCCTTAAGGAAACACCCTAAGCACTCAAAGCAAAATATTTAACAAATGGACCCATAATAAGAGAATGTGGACTACTTTCTCCTTTGTCACACAACTGGAGAGTTTGGGGGTGGGGAGGTAGGTGGCCCATATCACCATGGGCCAGCAAAAAAAGAAGGCTGGATAATGGGGAAAAACATTCTACATCCAACTGAGGCAAACCAATTTTGGATACGCCAGCTACAAAGAACAGCAGCAATCCAGCAAAGACCTTGTCTCAAAGATTCCCAACTCAGGCAGGCTGGTCCTTCTTTGCCTACATCTGCCAATAGTAAGAGCTTGCTTTAGCACCAGTCCCTGAGCTGCTGAAAACTCACATAAGCTTCCCAGGTGGGTAACCTTAGTTCAGGAGGTTCAGGACTGGAAAAACCGGGAAGTCTCCTGTAGCTTCAAGGGTTGATTGTTACTGCACTGGGAATGCAAGACTGGGGCTCAGGAATGTTTAAGATTTCAGCAGCCCTGCTGGACATTGGTGGCACAGGCTTTAATCCCAGCACTAAGGAGGCCAAGGCAGGCAGGTCTCTGCAAGTTCAAGGCCAGCCTGGTGTTCTTAGCAAGAGCCAGGACAGGCTCCACAGCTACGCAGATAAACCCTATCTCAAAAAGCCAAAAAAAAAAAAAAAAAAAAAAAAAACACCCTAAAAAATTAATAAATAAAAGTATTCCAGCAGGAAGACCTGACCCACAGCCCTCAGCTAAGTACTCTTGGCACTTTCTTTGACACACCCACCCAACAACCCAGTACACCATGGACATGGGGAGCCTAAGCAATGGGGTGTGTGTGTGTGTGTGTGTGTGTGTGTGTGTGTGTGTGTATGCAGGGGTCATTTTTTAGAGCACTCCAGCTGTAACTGGGAGCATTCAGGGCAAAGGGTTGCCAACACACATCAAAGATTTCCTACTTAGATACTTGCTCTGCTAGCTCACTCACAGGCTCCATTGGAATGTCAGGCTATCCCCACTTCAAAATCAAAAGCAGGCTAGGTAGTAATGTTAATGATGGACTAACCTAAAAACCAATATCTGTTCCTTGGAATTTGCTAGCTTCCTCTCACAAGGCCCTGAGATAAGAAGAATTCACACTGCTCCTCCTTTCCTGTGAGTCAACAGGTGGTAAATAGTGTCAAGAGATAGCTGTAACTCTGGTTTGCCCAGACAAGATTAATTAGCACACCTGAAGCCCTAAGGTCTGCTGACCCTAATAGCAGACCATCCGGCCTCCAAAGGTCACTTAGTACTCAATGGAGAGAGGCTCCCACCCCCTCCCTAAACTTGTGGGGTTGCCTTTAAAAACACCTGTGCCCGGGGGGAGGGGGCTATTCCCTAGCCTGCATGCTAGAAGAGCCCATTTGCTCAAACATTTCCTGTTCATTAAAGCCTCTTGCGTTTTGCAGCAACTGGACTGTACATTGAGTTCTTGGGGTATCGACCGAACGTGAAAGACTCCTCATTCTGAGGGTCTTACATTTTGGGGGCTCGTCCTGGATTTGGTCGACCCCCCAGACCCAATTCCATTGCCCGTTGGAGGTAAGAAAGAGCTCGCAACCTATATGTTTGATGTATGTCTGATGCGTCTGATGTTACGTGTTTTGACTGAGTGAATCTGTGCTTGGCCTGCACATAACTTGTACGTTATGTGTTTTTGACTCCAGTATTTGAATCTGTGCCTGTGCCTGGCCTGCAAAGGCTTGCATAGGACCAAAGGGAGAGACAGAAGTGTCCTGAGACCCTTGGTCCCGCCCTGGACGAAAGTCCGGGGTTGTTTGGAGGAGAGAAGGAGACGAAGTTTCTCTTCTCCAGGAGGGGACGGCCAGCCTCTGGACTTGCTTCCCTCCCGCTTTGTAACTTTGGTTTGGGCACCGTTTGTCTACCGTGCGGATTTGTCCTCTTCGTCGGATTGTCCCCATGGGTGAACAACTAACTACCCCACCTAAGTTTGACTTTAGATTCTCAGGAGAGCAGGGCCGGAGACCCAGCTATGAGCACACTCGTCCCCCGGACTCAGGAATGTGGCAGGGCAGCCAGAGCCTCTGGGGCTGAGCTTCAGCAGAATGGCTGAACAGCCATGGGCCGGACGCGGCATGGGCAGAGTCATGCCGGAATGGAGGGACAGGGTTATTTCTTATGAACCTGCCACCGTATATGTTTGGTTCCCAACACCAGCCGCCAGGGCTGACACTTCTCCCCAGATCTTTGTAATTGGAAAACTAAACACCCCCTTTTGGAGTTCCTTATGTCCTCTCTCTAGGCTATTTGAGAAAAGGAAATACCAGCAAGGTTTAGATTCCTATCGAGAGTGAGGGGAAAGAAAAAGAAGAGAAGAGAGGAGAAATGGGAGTTTACACACAAAGGATAAGGGAAAAAAGGAGAACATGCTATGTTCTGTTGGTGACATTGGCCTTCAATCCCAACAGCAGTAGGGAGACAAACAAAAATTGATCTGTTTGAATTCCAAGCCTGCTATTTTACTGAGAGTGTTCTCTGAAAGTCTCCAAAGGAAAGAGGAAATATTTGTCTCAAAAATATTCAGAATAATGATAAAGATGATAATAGCAATAATAATTTAAAAATGAAATTCTCCTGTATTGATTTAATGTGTGAGTATTCTGTCTGCAGATATGCCCTTTTACCAGAAGAGGGCACTATATGCCACCAAGTGACCTCTGGAATTTATAGATAGTCTATGCTCCTGGGACCTATTCTTTAATATTTGTGTGTGTGTGTGTGTGTGTGTGTGTGTGTGTGTGTAAACTGGTAGAAGACTGGGCACTTGTATGATACAGCGGCAGACAATGGGATGTGGTGTGGAGGCAGAAACCATACAAACCCTGTGTGCCTGTGGGACTGGCAATACAAGCTCCATGCCAACCGGTTCACTGATTTTACTTATGAAATAAAGAAAGGTGGATAAAGACAGACGCACTTTGGAATCAGAATCTGTGTTTCTTCACATACTAACCCAAGTTCAAACAAGCACCACGACTTGTTTGTTCTGTGTAAGCATACACTACTAGACTAGTTCAGCTTTCCTGCAATTCATGAAGTATCATCTGATCCCCAGGCCAAGTTCCCTTTGATCTAATTCATATATTTTTTTGACTTTTACGTGTATGAAGGCCAGGTTAACTATCTTAACTCTAGTTATTTTTGATTTTGTATGGAGGTGGGAGGATCTGGATATCCAGGAGTGCGCAGACATAAAGACAAAGGGGTAAGTAATTAAAAAATTAAATTGCTAGATAGAAAGACTTGAAAGAAAAACTACTGGGCAGTGGCCATGAGAGCTTATATCAACAGCACTCAGGAAGCTGTGTGAGTTTGAGTTCAACGGAGTTCAGGTCAGTAAAAGCTGCATAGGGAAGCCTCATCAAGAAAGAGCAAAAGAATATAAGAAGGAGAAGAAGAAGTGAAAGAAGAAGAAGATGACGAGAAAGATAAACAACAGAAGTCGAAGAGGGAGAAGAAGGAAAGGAAGAAGTTGATGTGGTAGAAGAAAGAAAGCAAGAAAGAAAGAAGAAAGAAGAAAACCCAGTATGGAGCAGGAAATATCCCCACATGCCTGTACTGTAACCACTCTGGTGTTAGGAGGACATATGAGTTCATGGCCAGCCTGGACTACAGACTACGTGCTGGGACAGTCCAAGCTACACAGACAAATCATGTCTTGAAAAATTGAAAACTATCTTTTTGCACTAAATCTAACTATAAATCTGAACATTTTCATGCTCAAACTGAGTAGGCCCGTTGGCAGGGAGGCAGATGAGATGCACACAGACACACACACACACACACACACACACACACACACACACACTAAATGATAAAGCCAAAAACAAACAAATGACAATAGTTCAGTGAAATTCTAGAGAGTGACAATAGGACTAACAGGATTTCAATGATTTTAAAATTCACAATGTATCCATAATTATAATTACAAGAGAATTAGGGCCAAGCTTTGCAGACAGAAAGGTCCCCTTTGCTCTTTGACAGGTCTGGACTTTCATGTATTCCTTGCCCTGTCACTGCTGTATAGTGAGAGCAACAACATTAGTAGAGGTAAACTAATTTGAAGTAGCTCAGTGCTTTCATATCTGTTCTCAGAAGGAAGACCTGCACCGAGCACAGATAAAGGGACACGACCTGTCTTAAAAAATCAAGTGAAAATATAAAGTAAACAAAACAAAGATTATCTTTCCTCATAAACCTGAAAATAACTGAATTCCTATCAGCAATGAGGCTTTCCCTCCTCAACCAATGTTTAACTGGAAAGCATGGCACATGCATATCTGAGTATTCCAGTGGAGATTGGTGCACAGTGTTTCTGAGGCAGAGGCAGAGGCAGAGTTTATTTCTGACTTTCACTTCTGCCTGGCCTACAAAATGAGTTTCAAGACAGCTCTCAAGGTACAGAGACAAAACCAGTTTCAAGAAGAAATGAAAGGAAGAAGGAAGGAATGGAGAGACAGTGGAGGAAATGTAAATATGGAGACAGTTAATACAAAAAACAAATAAAAAACAAAAACAAACAAACATCAAGACCAAAAAAAGTCACAAAGTCCTTAAGGCAAAACACCAACTAATTCCTGAGTATTTTTCTGCTACTACTGTTCTCAGGTCTCATGTCCTCAAAAAGAAGTAACAAAATTCCAACTTTAGCCACAGATGATGAATCAAGCCTCTGTCCTCAAAAATCTGAAAGTGGAGATTTGGAAGCTCACCAGGACTTCAGTCTGAGTACTAGAAAAGAAATGGGTATACAGAGAAATGTTGAAATAAAAATAAAAAAGACAGAAAGTCTTTCCTCTACTAAGCCATCTCCCAGGCCCTTTCTTATTTTATATTTGGCTTCTGCTGCAAATGAAGCCACGTCCCTAAATTTATCACTCTATCTTTCTTTACTTTCCTCTATTAATATCACTATCAGTACACAGAATGATTGGCTACGTTATTTGAAAGTTGGTTTGATCCTGTGCAATGCTTTGGTTATGTAGCACCAATTGTAAAGGCTATAACCCCAGTGAAAGAGAGCTTGCCCTTTCTTGACATTCTCTGCCTATAAGTTGAAATCATTGTAAAAGTTCTTCTGCACTGGCAAGTGGTACTCAGATTACACTGATTTTAATCATGTGCATGGCTAAACCACACGCATAATCTAAAAACTGATAATTCCAGGATCCATGGAGAAATGTAATTACACCTGAGACACTAACAGAGCAATGTGTGAAAGAGAGAGAAGAAGAAGCCTAACCCTAACACCAGGTGGATTTGGCTGAGGGGAAGGAGTTGTGGGAAGAAGGGAAACTGTGGTCAGAACACTTTGTATGAAATCAAACCTGAAGTATTTTATTTATTTATTTTATTAGACAGCACAAATCACTGTGCCTGAAGCAAAGCCCAACCTTCCTTCTTCACTGGGTAATGGGCCAGCTCTTTGGTGGTGTCATGCAACAGTCCTATATTCATGCAAAGTGAAGTAAATGTTCTCTTTGTCCTATTTCCCCCTTGAAATTAATAATCCTTAAGGAAACACCCTAAGCACTCAAAGCAAAATATTTAACAAATGGACCCATAATAAGAGAATGTGGACTACTTTCTCCTTTGTCACACAACTGGAGAGTTTGGGGGTGGGGAGGTAGGTGAGCCCATATCACCATGGGCCAGCAAAAAAAGAAGGCTGGATAATGGGGAAAAACATTCTACATCCAACTGAGGCAAACCAATTTTGGATACGCCAGCTACAAAGAACAGCAGCAATCCAGCAAAGACCTTGTCTCAAGATTCCCAACTCAGGCAGGCTGGTCCTTCTTTGCCTACATCTGCCAATAGTAAGAGCTTGTTTAGCACCAGTCCCTGAGCTGCTGAAAACTCACATAAGCTTCCCAGGTGGGTAACCTTAGTTCAGGAGGTTCAGGACTGGAAAAACCGGAAGTCTCCTGTAGCTTCAAGGGTTGATTGTTACTGCACTGGGAATGCAAGACTGGGGCTCAGGAATGTTTAAGATTTCAGCAGCCCTGCTGGACATTGGTGGCACAGGCTTTAATCCCAGCACTAAGGAGGCCAAGGCAGGCAGATCTCTGCAAGTTCAAGGCCAGCCTGGTGTTCTTAGCAAGAGCCAGGACAGGCTCCACAGCTACGCAGATAAACCCTATCTCAAAAACAAAAAAAAAAAAAAAAAAAAAAAAACACCTAAAAAATTAATAAATAAAAGTATTCCAGCAGGAAGACCCTGACCCACAGCCCTCAGCTAAGTACTCTTGGCACTTTCTTTGACACACCCACCCAACAACCCAGTACACCATGGACATGGGGAGCCTAAGCAATGGTGTGGTGTGTGTGTGTGTGTGTGTGTGTGTGTGTGTGTGTGTGTATGCAGGGGTCATTTTTTAGAGCACTCCAGCTGTAACTGGGAGCATTCAGGGCAAAGGGTTGCCAACACACATCAAAGATTTCCTACTTAGATACTTGCTCTGCTAGCTCACTCACAGGCTCCATTGGAATGTCAGGCTATCCCCACTTCAAAATCAAAAGCAGGCTAGGTAGTAATGTTAATGATGGACTAACCTAAAAACCAATATCTGTTCCTTGGAATTTGCTAGCTTCCTCTCACAAGGCCCTGAGATAAGAAGAATTCACACTGCTCCTCCTTTCCTGTGAGTCAACAGGTGGTAAATAGTGTCAAGAGATAGCTGTAACTCTGGTTTGCCCAGACAAGATTAATTAGCACACCTGAAGCCCTAAGGTCTGCTGACCCTAATAGCAGACCATCCGGCCTCCAAAGGTCACGTAGTACTCAATGGACAGAGGCTCCCACCCCCTCCCTAAACTTGTGGGGTTGCCTTTAAAAACACCTGTGCCCGGGGGGGAGGGGGGCTATTCCCTAGCCTGCATGCTAGAAGAGCCCATTTGCTCAAACGTTTCCTGTTCATTAAAGCCTCTTGCGTTTTGCAGCAACTGGACTGTACATTGAGTTCTTGGGGTATCGACCGAACTTGAAAGACTCCTCATTCTGAGGGTCTTACATTTTGGGGGCTCGTCCTGGATTTGGTCGACCCCCCCAGACCCAATTCCATTGCCCGTTGGAGGTAAGAAAGAGCTCGCAACCTATATGTTTGATGTATGTCTGATGCGTCTGATGTTACGTGTTTTGACTGAGTGAATCTGTGCTTGGCCTGCACATAACTTGTACGTTATGTGTTTTTGACTCAGTATTTGAATCTGTGCCTGTGCCTGGCCTGCAAAGGCTTGCATAGGACCAAAGGGAGAGACAGAAGTGTCCTGAGACCCTTGGTCCCTCCCTGGACGAAAGTCCGGGGTTGTTTGGAGGAGAGAAGGAGACGAAGTTTCTCTTCTCCAGGAGGGGACGGCCAGCCTCTGGACTTGCTTCCCTCCCGCTTTGTAACTTTGGTTTGGGCACCGTTTGTCTACCGCGCGGATTTGTCCTCTTCGTCGGATTGTCCCCATGGGTGAACAACTAACTACCCCACCTAAGTTTGACTTTAGATTCTCAGGAGAGCAGGGCCGGAGACCCAGCTATGAGCACACTCGTCCCCCGGACTCAGGAATGTGGCAGGGCAGCCAGAGCCTCTGGGGCTGAGCTTCAGCAGAATGGCTGAACAGCCATGGGCCGGACGCGGCATGGGCAGAGTCATGCCGGAATGGAGGGACAGGGTTATTTCTTATGAACCTGCCACCGTATATGTTTGGTTCCCAACACCAGCCGCCAGGGCTGACACTTCTCCCCAGATCTTTGTAATTGGAAAACTAAACACCCCCCTTTTGGAGTTCCTTATGTCCTCTCTCTAGGCTATTTGAGAAAAGGAAATACCAGCAAGGTTTAGATTCCTATCGAGAGTGAGGGGAAAGAAAAAGAAAAGAAGAGAGGAGAAATGGGAGTTTACACACAAAGGATAAGGGAAAAAAGGAGAACATGCTATGTTCTGTTGGTGACATTGGCCTTCAATCCCAACAGCAGTAGGGAGACAAACAAAAATTGATCTGTTTGAATTCCAAGCCTGCTATTTTACTGAGAGTGTTCTCTGAAAGTCTCCAAAGGAAAGAGGAAATATTTGTCTCAAAAATATTCAGAATAATGATAAAGATGATAATAGCAATAATAATTTAAAAATGAAATTCTCCTGTATTGATTTAATGTGTGAGTATTCTGTCTGCAGATATGCCCTTTTACCAGAAGAGGGCACTATATGCCACCAAGTGACCTCTGGAATTTATAGATAGTCTATGCTCCTGGGACCTATTCTTTAATATTTGTGTGTGTGTGTGTGTGTGTGTGTGTGTGTGTGTGTGTGTGTGTGTAAACTGGTAGAAGACTGGGCACTTGTATGATACAGCGGCAGACAATGGGATGTGGTGTGGAGGCAGAAACCATACAAACCCTGTGTGCCTGTGGGACTGGCAATACAAGCTCCATGCCAACCGGTTCACTGATTTTACTTATGAAATAAAGAAAGGTGGATAAAGACAGACGCACTTTGGAATCAGAATCTGTGTTTCTTCACATACTAACCCAAGTTCAAACAAGCACCACGACTTGTTTGTTCTGTGTAAGCATACACTACTAGACTAGTTCAGCTTTCCTGCAATTCATGAAGTATCATCTGATCCCCAGGCCAAGTTCCCTTTGATCTAATTCATATATTTTTTTGACTTTTACGTGTATGAAGGCCAGGTTAACTATCTTAACTCTAGTTATTTTTGATTTTGTATGGAGGTGGGAGGATCTGGATATCCAGGAGTGCGCAGACATAAAGACAAAGGGGTAAGTAATTAAAAAATTAAATTGCTAGATAGAAAGACTTGAAAGAAAAACTACTGGGCAGTGGCCATGAGAGCTTATATCAACAGCACTCAGGAAGCTGTGTGAGTTTGAGTTCAACGGAGTTCAGGTCAGTAAAAGCTGCATAGGGAAGCCTCATCAAGAAAGAGCAAAAGAATATAAGAAGGAGAAGAAGAAGTGAAAGAAGAAGAAGATGACGAGAAAGATAAACAACAGAAGTCGAAGAGGGAGAAGAAGGAAAGGAAGAAGTTGATGTGGTAGAAGAAAGAAAGCAAGAAAGAAAGAAGAAAGAAGAAAACCCAGTATGGAGCAGGAAATATCCCCACATGCCTGTACTGTAACCACTCTGGTGTTAGGAGGACATATGAGTTCATGGCCAGCCTGGACTACAGACTACGTGCTGGGACAGTCCAAGCTACACAGACAAATCATGTCTTGAAAAATTGAAAACTATCTTTTTGCACTAAATCTAACTATAAATCTGAACATTTTCATGCTCAAACTGAGTAGGCCCGTTGGCAGGGAGGCAGATGAGATGCACACAGACACACACACACACACACACACACACACACACACACACACTAAATGATAAAGCCAAAAACAAACAAATGACAATAGTTCAGTGAAATTCTAGAGAGTGACAATAGGACTAACAGGATTTCAATGATTTTAAAATTCACAATGTATCCATAATTATAATTACAAGAGAATTAGGGCCAAGCTTTGCAGACAGAAAGGTCCCCTTTGCTCTTTGACAGGTCTGGACTTTCATGTATTCCTTGCCCTGTCACTGCTGTATAGTGAGAGCAACAACATTAGTAGAGGTAAACTAATTTGAAGTAGCTCAGTGCTTTCATATCTGTTCTCAGAAGGAAGACCTGCACCGAGCACAGATAAAGGGACACGACCTGTCTTAAAAAATCAAGTGAAAATATAAAGTAAACAAAACAAAGATTATCTTTCCTCATAAACCTGAAAATAACTGAATTCCTATCAGCAATGAGGCTTTCCCTCCTCAACCAATGTTTAACTGGAAAGCATGGCACATGCATATCTGAGTATTCCAGTGGAGATTGGTGCACAGTGTTTCTGAGGCAGAGGCAGAGGCAGAGTTTATTTCTGACTTTCACTTCTGCCTGGCCTACAAAATGAGTTTCAAGACAGCTCTCAAGGTACAGAGACAAAACCAGTTTCAAGAAGAAATGAAAGGAAGAAGGAAGGAATGGAGAGACAGTGGAGGAAATGTAAATATGGAGACAGTTAATACAAAAAACAAATAAAAAACAAAAACAAACAAACATCAAGACCAAAAAAAGTCACAAAGTCCTTAAGGCAAAACACCAACTAATTCCTGAGTATTTTTCTGCTACTACTGTTCTCAGGTCTCATGTCCTCAAAAAGAAGTAACAAAATTCCAACTTTAGCCACAGATGATGAATCAAGCCTCTGTTCTCAAAAATCTGAAAGTGGAGATTTGGAAGCTCACCAGGACTTCAGTCTGAGTACTAGAAAAGAAATGGGTATACAGAGAAATGTTGAAATAAAAATAAAAAAGACAGAAAGTCTTTCCTCTACTAAGCCATCTCCCAGGCCCTTTCTTATTTTATATTTGGCTTCTGCTGCAAATGAAGCCACGTCCCTAAATTTATCACTCTATCTTTCTTTACTTTCCTCTATTAATATCACTATCAGTACACAGAATGATTGGCTACGTTATTTGAAAGTTGGTTTGATCCTGTGCAATGCTTTGGTTATGTAGCACCAATTGTAAAGGCTATAACCCCAGTGAAAGAGAGCTTGCCCTTTCTTGACATTCTCTGCCTATAAGTTGAAATCATTGTAAAGTTCTTCTGCACTGGCAAGTGGTACTCAGATTACACTGATTTTAATCATGTGCATGGCTAAACCACACGCATAATCTAAAAACTGATAATTCCAGGATCCATGGAGAAATGTAATTACACCTGAGACACTAACAGAGCAATGTGTGAAAGAGAGAGAAGAAGAAGCCTAACCCTAACACCAGGTGGATTTGGCTGAGGGGAAGGAGTTGTGGGAAGAAGGGAAACTGTGGTCAGAACACTTTGTATGAAATCAAACCTGAAGTATTTTATTTATTTATTTTATTAGACAGCACAAATCACTGTGCCTGAAGCAAAGCCCAACCTTCCTTCTTCACTGGGTAATGGGCCAGCTCTTTGGTGGTGTCATGCAACAGTCCTATATTCATGCAAAGTGAAGTAAATGTTCTCTTTGTCCTATTTCCCCCCTTGAAATTAATAATCCTTAAGGAAACACCCTAAGCACTCAAAGCAAAATATTTAACAAATGGACCCATAATAAGAGAATGTGGACTACTTTCTCCTTTGTCACACAACTGGAGAGTTTGGGGGTGGGGAGGTAGGTGAGCCCATATCACCATGGGCCAGCAAAAAAAGAAGGCTGGATAATGGGGAAAAACATTCTACATCCAACTGAGGCAAACCAATTTTGGATACGCCAGCTACAAAGAACAGCAGCAATCCAGCAAAGACCTTGTCTCAAGATTCCCAACTCAGGCAGGCTGGTCCTTCTTTGCCTACATCTGCCAATAGTAAGAGCTTGTTTAGCACCAGTCCCTGAGCTGCTGAAAACTCACATAAGCTTCCCAGGTGGGTAACCTTAGTTCAGGAGGTTCAGGACTGGAAAAACCGGAAGTCTCCTGTAGCTTCAAGGGTTGATTGTTACTGCACTGGGAATGCAAGACTGGGGCTCAGGAATGTTTAAGATTTCAGCAGCCCTGCTGGACATTGGTGGCACAGGCTTTAATCCCAGCACTAAGGAGGCCAAGGCAGGCAGATCTCTGCAAGTTCAAGGCCAGCCTGGTGTTCTTAGCAAGAGCCAGGACAGGCTCCACAGCTACGCAGATAAACCCTATCTCAAAAAGCCAAAAAAAAAAAAAAAAAAAAAAAAACCTAAAAAATTAATAAATAAAAGTATTCCAGCAGGAAGACCCTGACCCACAGCCCTCAGCTAAGTACTCTTGGCACTTTCTTTGACACACCCACCCAACAACCCAGTACACCATGGACATGGGGAGCCTAAGCAATGGTGTGTGTGTGTGTGTGTGTGTGTGTGTGTGTGTGTGTGTGTATGCAGGGGTCATTTTTTAGAGCACTCCAGCTGTAACTGGGAGCATTCAGGGCAAAGGGTTGCCAACACACATCAAAGATTTCCTACTTAGATACTTGCTCTGCTAGCTCACTCACAGGCTCCATTGGAATGTCAGGCTATCCCCACTTCAAAATCAAAAGCAGGCTAGGTAGTAATGTTAATGATGGACTAACCTAAAAACCAATATCTGTTCCTTGGAATTTGCTAGCTTCCTCTCACAAGGCCCTGAGATAAGAAGAATTCACACTGCTCCTCCTTTCCTGTGAGTCAACAGGTGGTAAATAGTGTCAAGAGATAGCTGTAACTCTGGTTTGCCCAGACAAGATTAATTAGCACACCTGAAGCCCTAAGGTCTGCTGACCCTAATAGCAGACCATCCGGCCTCCAAAGGTCACGTAGTACTCAATGGACAGAGGCTCCCACCCCCTCCCTAAACTTGTGGGGTTGCCTTTAAAAACACCTGTGCCCGGGGGGGGGGGCTATTCCCTAGCCTGCATGCTAGAAGAGCCCATTTGCTCAAACGTTTCCTGTTCATTAAAGCCTCTTGCGTTTTGCAGCAACTGGACTGTACATTGAGTTCTTGGGGTATCGACCGAACTTGAAAGACTCCTCATTCTGAGGGTCTTACATTTTGGGGGCTCGTCCTGGATTTGGTCGACCCCCCCAGACCCAATTCCATTGCCCGTTGGAGGTAAGAAAGAGCTCGCAACCTATATGTTTGATGTATGTCTGATGCGTCTGATGTTACGTGTTTTGACTGAGTGAATCTGTGCTTGGCCTGCACATAACTTGTACGTTATGTGTTTTTGACTCGAGTATTTGAATCTGTGCCTGTGCCTGGCCTGCAAAGGCTTGCATAGGACCAAAGGGAGAGACAGAAGTGTCCTGAGACCCTTGGTCCCTCCCTGGACGAAAGTCCGGGGTTGTTTGGAGGAGAGAAGGAGACGAAGTTTCTCTTCTCCAGGAGGGGACGGCCAGCCTCTGGACTTGCTTCCCTCCCGCTTTGTAACTTTGGTTTGGGCACCGTTTGTCTACCGCGCGGATTTGTCCTCTTCGTCGGATTGTCCCCATGGGTGAACAACTAACTACCCCACCTAAGTTTGACTTTAGATTCTCAGGAGAGCAGGGCCGGAGACCCAGCTATGAGCACACTCGTCCCCCGGACTCAGGAATGTGGCAGGGCAGCCAGAGCCTCTGGGGCTGAGCTTCAGCAGAATGGCTGAACAGCCATGGGCCGGACGCGGCATGGGCAGAGTCATGCCGGAATGGAGGGACAGGGTTATTTCTTATGAACCTGCCACCGTATATGTTTGGTTCCCAACACCAGCCGCCAGGGCTGACACTTCTCCCCAGATCTTTGTAATTGGAAAACTAAACACCCCCCTTTTGGAGTTCCTTATGTCCTCTCTCTAGGCTATTTGAGAAAAGGAAATACCAGCAAGGTTTAGATTCCTATCGAGAGTGAGGGGAAAGAAAAAGAAAAGAAGAGAGGAGAAATGGGAGTTTACACACAAAGGATAAGGGAAAAAAGGAGAACATGCTATGTTCTGTTGGTGACATTGGCCTTCAATCCCAACAGCAGTAGGGAGACAAACAAAAATTGATCTGTTTGAATTCCAAGCCTGCTATTTTACTGAGAGTGTTCTCTGAAAGTCTCCAAAGGAAAGAGGAAATATTTGTCTCAAAAATATTCAGAATAATGATAAAGATGATAATAGCAATAATAATTTAAAAATGAAATTCTCCTGTATTGATTTAATGTGTGAGTATTCTGTCTGCAGATATGCCCTTTTACCAGAAGAGGGCACTATATGCCACCAAGTGACCTCTGGAATTTATAGATAGTCTATGCTCCTGGGACCTATTCTTTAATATTTGTGTGTGTGTGTGTGTGTGTGTGTGTGTGTGTGTGTGTGTGTGTGTAAACTGGTAGAAGACTGGGCACTTGTATGATACAGCGGCAGACAATGGGATGTGGTGTGGAGGCAGAAACCATACAAACCCTGTGTGCCTGTGGGACTGGCAATACAAGCTCCATGCCAACCGGTTCACTGATTTTACTTATGAAATAAAGAAAGGTGGATAAAGACAGACGCACTTTGGAATCAGAATCTGTGTTTCTTCACATACTAACCCAAGTTCAAACAAGCACCACGACTTGTTTGTTCTGTGTAAGCATACACTACTAGACTAGTTCAGCTTTCCTGCAATTCATGAAGTATCATCTGATCCCCAGGCCAAGTTCCCTTTGATCTAATTCATATATTTTTTTGACTTTTACGTGTATGAAGGCCAGGTTAACTATTTTAACTCTAGTTATTTTTGATTTTGTATGGAGGTGGGAGGATCTGGATATCCAGGAGTGCGCAGACATAAAGACAAAGGGGTAAGTAATTAAAAAATTAAATTGCTAGATAGAAAGACTTGAAAGAAAAACTACTGGGCAGTGGCCATGAGAGCTTATATCAACAGCACTCAGGAAGCTGTGTGAGTTTGAGTTCAACGGAGTTCAGGTCAGTAAAAGCTGCATAGGGAAGCCTCATCAAGAAAGAGCAAAAGAATATAAGAAGGAGAAGAAGAAGTGAAAGAAGAAGAAGATGACGAGAAAGATAAACAACAGAAGTCGAAGAGGGAGAAGAAGGAAAGGAAGAAGTTGATGTGGTAGAAGAAAGAAAGCAAGAAAGAAAGAAGAAAGAAGAAAACCCAGTATGGAGCAGGAAATATCCCCACATGCCTGTACTGTAACCACTCTGGTGTTAGGAGGACATATGAGTTCATGGCCAGCCTGGACTACAGACTACGTGCTGGGACAGTCCAAGCTACACAGACAAATCATGTCTTGAAAAATTGAAAACTATCTTTTTGCACTAAATCTAACTATAAATCTGAACATTTTCATGCTCAAACTGAGTAGGCCCGTTGGCAGGGAGGCAGATGAGATGCACACAGACAACACACACACACACACACACACACACACACACACACACACTAAATGATAAAGCCAAAAACAAACAAATGACAATAGTTCAGTGAAATTCTAGAGAGTGACAATAGGACTAACAGGATTTCAATGATTTTAAAATTCACAATGTATCCATAATTATAATTACAAGAGAATTAGGGCCAAGCTTTGCAGACAGAAAGGTCCCCTTTGCTCTTTGACAGGTCTGGACTTTCATGTATTCCTTGCCCTGTCACTGCTGTATAGTGAGAGCAACAACATTAGTAGAGGTAAACTAATTTGAAGTAGCTCAGTGCTTTCATATCTGTTCTCAGAAGGAAGACCTGCACCGAGCACAGATAAAGGGACACGACCTGTCTTAAAAAATCAAGTGAAAATATAAAGTAAACAAAACAAAGATTATCTTTCCTCATAAACCTGAAAATAACTGAATTCCTATCAGCAATGAGGCTTTCCCTCCTCAACCAATGTTTAACTGGAAAGCATGGCACATGCATATCTGAGTATTCCAGTGGAGATTGGTGCACAGTGTTTCTGAGGCAGAGGCAGAGGCAGAGTTTATTTCTGACTTTCACTTCTGCCTGGCCTACAAAATGAGTTTCAAGACAGCTCTCAAGGTACAGAGACAAAACCAGTTTCAAGAAGAAATGAAAGGAAGAAGGAAGGAATGGAGAGACAGTGGAGGAAATGTAAATATGGAGACAGTTAATACAAAAAACAAATAAAAAACAAAAACAAACAAACATCAAGACCAAAAAAAGTCACAAAGTCCTTAAGGCAAAACACCAACTAATTCCTGAGTATTTTTCTGCTACTACTGTTCTCAGGTCTCATGTCCTCAAAAAGAAGTAACAAAATTCCAACTTTAGCCACAGATGATGAATCAAGCCTCTGTTCTCAAAAATCTGAAAGTGGAGATTTGGAAGCTCACCAGGACTTCAGTCTGAGTACTAGAAAAGAAATGGGTATACAGAGAAATGTTGAAATAAAAATAAAAAAGACAGAAAGTCTTTCCTCTACTAAGCCATCTCCCAGGCCCTTTCTTATTTTATATTTGGCTTCTGCTGCAAATGAAGCCACGTCCCTAAATTTATCACTCTATCTTTCTTTACTTTCCTCTATTAATATCACTATCAGTACACAGAATGATTGGCTACGTTATTTGAAAGTTGGTTTGATCCTGTGCAATGCTTTGGTTATGTAGCACCAATTGTAAAGGCTATAACCCCAGTGAAAGAGAGCTTGCCCTTTCTTGACATTCTCTGCCTATAAGTTGAAATCATTGTAAAAGTTCTTCTGCACTGGCAAGTGGTACTCAGATTACACTGATTTTAATCATGTGCATGGCTAAACCACACGCATAATCTAAAAACTGATAATTCCAGGATCCATGGAGAAATGTAATTACACCTGAGACACTAACAGAGCAATGTGTGAAAGAGAGAGAAGAAGAAGCCTAACCCTAACACCAGGTGGATTTGGCTGAGGGGAAGGAGTTGTGGGAAGAAGGGAAACTGTGGTCAGAACACTTTGTATGAAATCAAACCTGAAGTATTTTATTTATTTATTTTATTAGACAGCACAAATCACTGTGCCTGAAGCAAAGCCCAACCTTCCTTCTTCACTGGGTAATGGGCCAGCTCTTTGGTGGTGTCATGCAACAGTCCTATATTCATGCAAAGTGAAGTAAATGTTCTCTTTGTCCTATTTCCCCCTTGAAATTAATAATCCTTAAGGAAACACCCTAAGCACTCAAAGCAAAATATTTAACAAATGGACCCATAATAAGAGAATGTGGACTACTTTCTCCTTTGTCACACAACTGGAGAGTTTGGGGGTGGGGAGGTAGGTGAGCCCATATCACCATGGGCCAGCAAAAAAAGAAGGCTGGATAATGGGGAAAAACATTCTACATCCAACTGAGGCAAACCAATTTTGGATACGCCAGCTACAAAGAACAGCAGCAATCCAGCAAAGACCTTGTCTCAAGATTCCCAACTCAGGCAGGCTGGTCCTTCTTTGCCTACATCTGCCAATAGTAAGAGCTTGTTTAGCACCAGTCCCTGAGCTGCTGAAAACTCACATAAGCTTCCCAGGTGGGTAACCTTAGTTCAGGAGGTTCAGGACTGGAAAAACCGGAAGTCTCCTGTAGCTTCAAGGGTTGATTGTTACTGCACTGGGAATGCAAGACTGGGGCTCAGGAATGTTTAAGATTTCAGCAGCCCTGCTGGACATTGGTGGCACAGGCTTTAATCCCAGCACTAAGGAGGCCAAGGCAGGCAGATCTCTGCAAGTTCAAGGCCAGCCTGGTGTTCTTAGCAAGAGCCAGGACAGGCTCCACAGCTACGCAGATAAACCCTATCTCAAAAAGCCAAAAAAAAAAAAAAAAAAAAAAAAAAAAAACACCTAAAAAATTAATAAATAAAAGTATTCCAGCAGGAAGACCCTGACCCACAGCCCTCAGCTAAGTACTCTTGGCACTTTCTTTGACACACCCACCCAACAACCCAGTACACCATGGACATGGGGAGCCTAAGCAATGGTGTGTGTGTGTGTGTGTGTGTGTGTGTGTGTGTGTGTGTGTATGCAGGGGTCATTTTTTAGAGCACTCCAGCTGTAACTGGGAGCATTCAGGGCAAAGGGTTGCCAACACACATCAAAGATTTCCTACTTAGATACTTGCTCTGCTAGCTCACTCACAGGCTCCATTGGAATGTCAGGCTATCCCCACTTCAAAATCAAAAGCAGGCTAGGTAGTAATGTTAATGATGGACTAACCTAAAAACCAATATCTGTTCCTTGGAATTTGCTAGCTTCCTCTCACAAGGCCCTGAGATAAGAAGAATTCACACTGCTCCTCCTTTCCTGTGAGTCAACAGGTGGTAAATAGTGTCAAGAGATAGCTGTAACTCTGGTTTGCCCAGACAAGATTAATTAGCACACCTGAAGCCCTAAGGTCTGCTGACCCTAATAGCAGACCATCCGGCCTCCAAAGGTCACGTAGTACTCAATGGACAGAGGCTCCCACCCCCTCCCTAAACTTGTGGGGTTGCCTTTAAAAACACCTGTGCCCGGGGGGAGGGGGCTATTCCCTAGCCTGCATGCTAGAAGAGCCCATTTGCTCAAACGTTTCCTGTTCATTAAAGCCTCTTGCGTTTTGCAGCAACTGGACTGTACATTGAGTTCTTGGGGTATCGACCGAACTTGAAAGACTCCTCATTCTGAGGGTCTTACATTTTGGGGGCTCGTCCTGGATTTGGTCGACCCCCCCAGACCCAATTCCATTGCCCGTTGGAGGTAAGAAAGAGCTCGCAACCTATATGTTTGATGTATGTCTGATGCGTCTGATGTTACGTGTTTTGACTGAGTGAATCTGTGCTTGGCCTGCACATAACTTGTACGTTATGTGTTTTTGACTCGAGTATTTGAATCTGTGCCTGTGCCTGGCCTGCAAAGGCTTGCATAGGACCAAAGGGAGAGACAGAAGTGTCCTGAGACCCTTGGTCCCTCCCTGGACGAAAGTCCGGGGTTGTTTGGAGGAGAGAAGGAGACGAAGTTTCTCTTCTCCAGGAGGGGACGGCCAGCCTCTGGACTTGCTTCCCTCCCGCTTTGTAACTTTGGTTTGGGCACCGTTTGTCTACCGTGCGGATTTGTCCTCTTCGTCGGATTGTCCCCATGGGTGAACAACTAACTACCCCACCTAAGTTTGACTTTAGATTCTCAGGAGAGCAGGGCCGGAGACCCAGCTATGAGCACACTCGTCCCCCGGACTCAGGAATGTGGCAGGGCAGCCAGAGCCTCTGGGGCTGAGCTTCAGCAGAATGGCTGAACAGCCATGGGCCGGACGCGGCATGGGCAGAGTCATGCCGGAATGGAGGGACAGGGTTATTTCTTATGAACCTGCCACCGTATATGTTTGGTTCCCAACACCAGCCGCCAGGGCTGACACTTCTCCCCAGATCTTTGTAATTGGAAAACTAAACACCCCCCTTTTGGAGTTCCTTATGTCCTCTCTCTAGGCTATTTGAGAAAAGGAAATACCAGCAAGGTTTAGATTCCTATCGAGAGTGAGGGGAAAGAAAAAGAAAAGAAGAGAGGAGAAATGGGAGTTTACACACAAAGGATAAGGGAAAAAAGGAGAACATGCTATGTTCTGTTGGTGACATTGGCCTTCAATCCCAACAGCAGTAGGGAGACAAACAAAAATTGATCTGTTTGAATTCCAAGCCTGCTATTTTACTGAGAGTGTTCTCTGAAAGTCTCCAAAGGAAAGAGGAAATATTTGTCTCAAAAATATTCAGAATAATGATAAAGATGATAATAGCAATAATAATTTAAAAATGAAATTCTCCTGTATTGATTTAATGTGTGAGTATTCTGTCTGCAGATATGCCCTTTTACCAGAAGAGGGCACTATATGCCACCAAGTGACCTCTGGAATTTATAGATAGTCTATGCTCCTGGGACCTATTCTTTAATATTTGTGTGTGTGTGTGTGTGTGTGTGTGTGTGTGTGTGTGTGTGTGTGTAAACTGGTAGAAGACTGGGCACTTGTATGATACAGCGGCAGACAATGGGATGTGGTGTGGAGGCAGAAACCATACAAACCCTGTGTGCCTGTGGGACTGGCAATACAAGCTCCATGCCAACCGGTTCACTGATTTTACTCATGAAATAAAGAAAGGTGGATAAAGACAGACGCACTTTGGAATCAGAATCTGTGTTTCTTCACATACTAACCCAAGTTCAAACAAGCACCACGACTTGTTTGTTCTGTGTAAGCATACACTACTAGACTAGTTCAGCTTTCCTGCAATTCATGAAGTATCATCTGATCCCCAGGCCAAGTTCCCTTTGATCTAATTCATATATTTTTTTGACTTTTACGTGTATGAAGGCCAGGTTAACTATTTTAACTCTAGTTATTTTTGATTTTGTATGGAGGTGGGAGGATCTGGATATCCAGGAGTGCGCAGACATAAAGACAAAGGGGTAAGTAATTAAAAAATTAAATTGCTAGATAGAAAGACTTGAAAGAAAAACTACTGGGCAGTGGCCATGAGAGCTTATATCAACAGCACTCAGGAAGCTGTGTGAGTTTGAGTTCAACGGAGTTCAGGTCAGTAAAAGCTGCATAGGGAAGCCTCATCAAGAAAGAGCAAAAGAATATAAGAAGGAGAAGAAGAAGTGAAAGAAGAAGAAGATGACGAGAAAGATAAACAACAGAAGTCGAAGAGGGAGAAGAAGGAAAGGAAGAAGTTGATGTGGTAGAAGAAAGAAAGCAAGAAAGAAAGAAGAAAGAAGAAAACCCAGTATGGAGCAGGAAATATCCCCTCATGCCTGTACTGTAACCACTCTGGTGTTAGGAGGACATATGAGTTCATGGCCAGCCTGGACTACAGACTAAGTGCTGGGACAGTCCAAGCTACACAGACAAATCATGTCTTGAAAAATTGAAAACTATCTTTTTGCACTAAATCTAACTATAAATCTGAACATTTTCATGCTCAAACTGAGTAGGCCCGTTGGCAGGGAGGCAGATGAGATGCACACAGACACACACACACACACACACACACACACACACACACACACACTAAATGATAAAGCCAAAAACAAACAAATGACAATAGTTCAGTGAAATTCTAGAGAGTGACAATAGGACTAACAGGATTTCAATGATTTTAAAATTCACAATGTATCCATAATTATAATTACAAGAGAATTAGGGCCAAGCTTTGCAGACAGAAAGGTCCCCTTTGCTCTTTGACAGGTCTGGACTTTCATGTATTCCTTGCCCTGTCACTGCTGTATAGTGAGAGCAACAACATTAGTAGAGGTAAACTAATTTGAAGTAGCTCAGTGCTTTCATATCTGTTCTCAGAAGGAAGACCTGCACCGAGCACAGATAAAGGGACACGACCTGTCTTAAAAAATCAAGTGAAAATATAAAGTAAACAAAACAAAGATTATCTTTCCTCATAAACCTGAAAATAACTGAATTCCTATCAGCAATGAGGCTTTCCCTCCTCAACCAATGTTTAACTGGAAAGCATGGCACATGCATATCTGAGTATTCCAGTGGAGATTGGTGCACAGTGTTTCTGAGGCAGAGGCAGAGGCAGAGTTTATTTCTGACTTTCACTTCTGCCTGGCCTACAAAATGAGTTTCAAGACAGCTCTCAAGGTACAGAGACAAAACCAGTTTCAAGAAGAAATGAAAGGAAGAAGGAAGGAATGGAGAGACAGTGGAGGAAATGTAAATATGGAGACAGTTAATACAAAAAACAAATAAAAAACAAAAACAAACAAACATCAAGACCAAAAAAAGTCACAAAGTCCTTAAGGCAAAACACCAACTAATTCCTGAGTATTTTTCTGCTACTACTGTTCTCAGGTCTCATGTCCTCAAAAAGAAGTAACAAAATTCCAACTTTAGCCACAGATGATGAATCAAGCCTCTGTTCTCAAAAATCTGAAAGTGGAGATTTGGAAGCTCACCAGGACTTCAGTCTGAGTACTAGAAAAGAAATGGGTATACAGAGAAATGTTGAAATAAAAATAAAAAAGACAGAAAGTCTTTCCTCTACTAAGCCATCTCCCAGGCCCTTTCTTATTTTATATTTGGCTTCTGCTGCAAATGAAGCCACGTCCCTAAATTTATCACTCTATCTTTCTTTACTTTCCTCTATTAATATCACTATCAGTACACAGAATGATTGGCTACGTTATTTGAAAGTTGGTTTGATCCTGTGCAATGCTTTGGTTATGTAGCACCAATTGTAAAGGCTATAACCCCAGTGAAAGAGAGCTTGCCCTTTCTTGACATTCTCTGCCTATAAGTTGAAATCATTGTAAAAGTTCTTCTGCACTGGCAAGTGGTACTCAGATTACACTGATTTTAATCATGTGCATGGCTAAACCACACGCATAATCTAAAAACTGATAATTCCAGGATCCATGGAGAAATGTAATTACACCTGAGACACTAACAGAGCAATGTGTGAAAGAGAGAGAAGAAGAAGCCTAACCCTAACACCAGGTGGATTTGGCTGAGGGGAAGGAGTTGTGGGAAGAAGGGAAACTGTGGTCAGAACACTTTGTATGAAATCAAACCTGAAGTATTTTATTTATTTATTTTATTAGACAGCACAAATCACTGTGCCTGAAGCAAAGCCCAACCTTCCTTCTTCACTGGGTAATGGGCCAGCTCTTTGGTGGTGTCATGCAACAGTCCTATATTCATGCAAAGTGAAGTAAATGTTCTCTTTGTCCTATTTCCCCCTTGAAATTAATAATCCTTAAGGAAACACCCTAAGCACTCAAAGCAAAATATTTAACAAATGGACCCATAATAAGAGAATGTGGACTACTTTCTCCTTTGTCACACAACTGGAGAGTTTGGGGGGTGGGGAGGTAGGTGAGCCCATATCACCATGGGCCAGCAAAAAAAGAAGGCTGGATAATGGGGAAAAACATTCTACATCCAACTGAGGCAAACCAATTTTGGATACGCCAGCTACAAAGAACAGCAGCAATCCAGCAAAGACCTTGTCTCAAGATTCCCAACTCAGGCAGGCTGGTCCTTCTTTGCCTACATCTGCCAATAGTAAGAGCTTGTTTAGCACCAGTCCCTGAGCTGCTGAAAACTCACATAAGCTTCCCAGGTGGGTAACCTTAGTTCAGGAGGTTCAGGACTGGAAAAACCGGAAGTCTCCTGTAGCTTCAAGGGTTGATTGTTACTGCACTGGGAATGCAAGACTGGGGCTCAGGAATGTTTAAGATTTCAGCAGCCCTGCTGGACATTGGTGGCACAGGCTTTAATCCCAGCACTAAGGAGGCCAAGGCAGGCAGATCTCTGCAAGTTCAAGGCCAGCCTGGTGTTCTTAGCAAGAGCCAGGACAGGCTCCACAGCTACGCAGATAAACCCTATCTCAAAAAGCCAAAAAAAAAAAAAAAAAAAAAAAAAAACACCTAAAAAATTAATAAATAAAAGTATTCCAGCAGGAAGACCCTGACCCACAGCCCTCAGCTAAGTACTCTTGGCACTTTCTTTGACACACCCACCCAACAACCCAGTACACCATGGACATGGGGAGCCTAAGCAATGGTGTGTGTGTGTGTGTGTGTGTGTGTGTGTGTGTGTGTGTATGCAGGGGTCATTTTTTAGAGCACTCCAGCTGTAACTGGGAGCATTCAGGGCAAAGGGTTGCCAACACACATCAAAGATTTCCTACTTAGATACTTGCTCTGCTAGCTCACTCACAGGCTCCATTGGAATGTCAGGCTATCCCCACTTCAAAATCAAAAGCAGGCTAGGTAGTAATGTTAATGATGGACTAACCTAAAAACCAATATCTGTTCCTTGGAATTTGCTAGCTTCCTCTCACAAGGCCCTGAGATAAGAAGAATTCACACTGCTCCTCCTTTCCTGTGAGTCAACAGGTGGTAAATAGTGTCAAGAGATAGCTGTAACTCTGGTTTGCCCAGACAAGATTAATTAGCACACCTGAAGCCCTAAGGTCTGCTGACCCTAATAGCAGACCATCCGGCCTCCAAAGGTCACGTAGTACTCAATGGACAGAGGCTCCCACCCCCTCCCTAAACTTGTGGGGTTGCCTTTAAAAACACCTGTGCCCGGGGGGAGGGGGGCTATTCCCTAGCCTGCATGCTAGAAGAGCCCATTTGCTCAAACGTTTCCTGTTCATTAAAGCCTCTTGCGTTTTGCAGCAACTGGACTGTACATTGAGTTCTTGGGGTATCGACCGAACTTGAAAGACTCCTCATTCTGAGGGTCTTACATTTTGGGGGCTCGTCCTGGATTTGGTCGACCCCCCCAGACCCAATTCCATTGCCCGTTGGAGGTAAGAAAGAGCTCGCAACCTATATGTTTGATGTATGTCTGATGCGTCTGATGTTACGTGTTTTGACTGAGTGAATCTGTGCTTGGCCTGCACATAACTTGTACGTTATGTGTTTTTGACTCAGTATTTGAATCTGTGCCTGTGCCTGGCCTGCAAAGGCTTGCATAGGACCAAAGGGAGAGACAGAAGTGTCCTGAGACCCTTGGTCCCTCCCTGGACGAAAGTCCGGGGGTTGTTTGGAGGAGAGAAGGAGACGAAGTTTCTCTTCTCCAGGAGGGGACGGCCAGCCTCTGGACTTGCTTCCCTCCCGCTTTGTAACTTTGGTTTGGGCACCGTTTGTCTACCGTGCGGATTTGTCCTCTTTGTCGGATTGTCCCCATGGGTGAACAACTAACTACCCCACCTAAGTTTGACTTTAGATTCTCAGGAGAGCAGGGCCGGAGACCCAGCTATGAGCACACTCGTCCCCCGGACTCAGGAATGTGGCAGGGCAGCCAGAGCCTCTGGGGCTGAGCTTCAGCAGAATGGCTGAACAGCCATGGGCCGGACGCGGCATGGGCAGAGTCATGCCGGAATGGAGGGACAGGGTTATTTCTTATGAACCTGCCACCGTATATGTTTGGTTCCCAACACCAGCCGCCAGGGCTGACACTTCTCCCCAGATCTTTGTAATTGGAAAACTAAACACCCCCCTTTTGGAGTTCCTTATGTCCTCTCTCTAGGCTATTTGAGAAAAGGAAATACCAGCAAGGTTTAGATTCCTATCGAGAGTGAGGGGAAAGAAAAAGAAAAGAAGAGAGGAGAAATGGGAGTTTACACACAAAGGATAAGGGAAAAAAGGAGAACATGCTATGTTCTGTTGGTGACATTGGCCTTCAATCCCAACAGCAGTAGGGAGACAAACAAAAATTGATCTGTTTGAATTCCAAGCCTGCTATTTTACTGAGAGTGTTCTCTGAAAGTCTCCAAAGGAAAGAGGAAATATTTGTCTCAAAAATATTCAGAATAATGATAAAGATGATAATAGCAATAATAATTTAAAAATGAAATTCTCCTGTATTGATTTAATGTGTGAGTATTCTGTCTGCAGATATGCCCTTTTACCAGAAGAGGGCACTATATGCCACCAAGTGACCTCTGGAATTTATAGATAGTCTATGCTCCTGGGACCTATTCTTTAATATTTGTGTGTGGTGTGTGTGTGTGTGTGTGTGTGTGTGTGTGTGTGTGTAAACTGGTAGAAGACTGGGCACTTGTATGATACAGCGGCAGACAATGGGATGTGGTGTGGAGGCAGAAACCATACAAACCCTGTGTGCCTGTGGGACTGGCAATACAAGCTCCATGCCAACCGGTTCACTGATTTTACTCATGAAATAAAGAAAGGTGGATAAAGACAGACGCACTTTGGAATCAGAATCTGTGTTTCTTCACATACTAACCCAAGTTCAAACAAGCACCACGACTTGTTTGTTCTGTGTAAGCATACACTACTAGACTAGTTCAGCTTTCCTGCAATTCATGAAGTATCATCTGATCCCCAGGCCAAGTTCCCTTTGATCTAATTCATATATTTTTTTGACTTTTACGTGTATGAAGGCCAGGTTAACTATTTTAACTCTAGTTATTTTTGATTTTGTATGGAGGTGGGAGGATCTGGATATCCAGGAGTGCGCAGACATAAAGACAAAGGGGTAAGTAATTAAAAAATTAAATTGCTAGATAGAAAGACTTGAAAGAAAAACTACTGGGCAGTGGCCATGAGAGCTTATATCAACAGCACTCAGGAAGCTGTGTGAGTTTGAGTTCAACGGAGTTCAGGTCAGTAAAAGCTGCATAGGGAAGCCTCATCAAGAAAGAGCAAAAGAATATAAGAAGGAGAAGAAGAAGTGAAAGAAGAAGAAGATGACGAGAAAGATAAACAACAGAAGTCGAAGAGGGAGAAGAAGGAAAGGAAGAAGTTGATGTGGTAGAAGAAAGAAAGCAAGAAAGAAAGAAGAAAGAAGAAAACCCAGTATGGAGCAGGAAATATCCCCTCATGCCTGTACTGTAACCACTCTGGTGTTAGGAGGACATATGAGTTCATGGCCAGCCTGGACTACAGACTAAGTGCTGGGACAGTCCAAGCTACACAGACAAATCATGTCTTGAAAAATTGAAAACTATCTTTTTGCACTAAATCTAACTATAAATCTGAACATTTTCATGCTCAAACTGAGTAGGCCCGTTGGCAGGGAGGCAGATGAGATGCACACAGACACACACACACACACACACACACACACACACACACACACACTAAATGATAAAGCCAAAAACAAACAAATGACAATAGTTCAGTGAAATTCTAGAGAGTGACAATAGGACTAACAGGATTTCAATGATTTTAAAATTCACAATGTATCCATAATTATAATTACAAGAGAATTAGGGCCAAGCTTTGCAGACAGAAAGGTCCCCTTTGCTCTTTGACAGGTCTGGACTTTCATGTATTCCTTGCCCTGTCACTGCTGTATAGTGAGAGCAACAACATTAGTAGAGGTAAACTAATTTGAAGTAGCTCAGTGCTTTCATATCTGTTCTCAGAAGGAAGACCTGCACCGAGCACAGATAAAGGGACACGACCTGTCTTAAAAAATCAAGTGAAAATATAAAGTAAACAAAACAAAGATTATCTTTCCTCATAAACCTGAAAATAACTGAATTCCTATCAGCAATGAGGCTTTCCCTCCTCAACCAATGTTTAACTGGAAAGCATGGCACATGCATATCTGAGTATTCCAGTGGAGATTGGTGCACAGTGTTTCTGAGGCAGAGGCAGAGGCAGAGTTTATTTCTGACTTTCACTTCTGCCTGGCCTACAAAATGAGTTTCAAGACAGCTCTCAAGGTACAGAGACAAAACCAGTTTCAAGAAGAAATGAAAGGAAGAAGGAAGGAATGGAGAGACAGTGGAGGAAATGTAAATATGGAGACAGTTAATACAAAAAACAAATAAAAAACAAAAACAAACAAACATCAAGACCAAAAAAAGTCACAAAGTCCTTAAGGCAAAACACCAACTAATTCCTGAGTATTTTTCTGCTACTACTGTTCTCAGGTCTCATGTCCTCAAAAAGAAGTAACAAAATTCCAACTTTAGCCACAGATGATGAATCAAGCCTCTGTTCTCAAAAATCTGAAAGTGGAGATTTGGAAGCTCACCAGGACTTCAGTCTGAGTACTAGAAAAGAAATGGGTATACAGAGAAATGTTGAAATAAAAATAAAAAAGACAGAAAGTCTTTCCTCTACTAAGCCATCTCCCAGGCCCTTTCTTATTTTATATTTGGCTTCTGCTGCAAATGAAGCCACGTCCCTAAATTTATCACTCTATCTTTCTTTACTTTCCTCTATTAATATCACTATCAGTACACAGAATGATTGGCTACGTTATTTGAAAGTTGGTTTGATCCTGTGCAATGCTTTGGTTATGTAGCACCAATTGTAAAGGCTATAACCCCAGTGAAAGAGAGCTTGCCCTTTCTTGACATTCTCTGCCTATAAGTTGAAATCATTGTAAAAGTTCTTCTGCACTGGCAAGTGGTACTCAGATTACACTGATTTTAATCATGTGCATGGCTAAACCACACGCATAATCTAAAAACTGATAATTCCAGGATCCATGGAGAAATGTAATTACACCTGAGACACTAACAGAGCAATGTGTGAAAGAGAGAGAAGAAGAAGCCTAACCCTAACACCAGGTGGATTTGGCTGAGGGGAAGGAGTTGTGGGAAGAAGGGAAACTGTGGTCAGAACACTTTGTATGAAATCAAACCTGAAGTATTTTATTTATTTATTTTATTAGACAGCACAAATCACTGTGCCTGAAGCAAAGCCCAACCTTCCTTCTTCACTGGGTAATGGGCCAGCTCTTTGGTGGTGTCATGCAACAGTCCTATATTCATGCAAAGTGAAGTAAATGTTCTCTTTGTCCTATTTCCCCCTTGAAATTAATAATCCTTAAGGAAACACCCTAAGCACTCAAAGCAAAATATTTAACAAATGGACCCATAATAAGAGAATGTGGACTACTTTCTCCTTTGTCACACAACTGGAGAGTTTGGGGGGTGGGGAGGTAGGTGAGCCCATATCACCATGGGCCAGCAAAAAAAGAAGGCTGGATAATGGGGAAAAACATTCTACATCCAACTGAGGCAAACCAATTTTGGATACGCCAGCTACAAAGAACAGCAGCAATCCAGCAAAGACCTTGTCTCAAGATTCCCAACTCAGGCAGGCTGGTCCTTCTTTGCCTACATCTGCCAATAGTAAGAGCTTGTTTAGCACCAGTCCCTGAGCTGCTGAAAACTCACATAAGCTTCCCAGGTGGGTAACCTTAGTTCAGGAGGTTCAGGACTGGAAAAACCGGAAGTCTCCTGTAGCTTCAAGGGTTGATTGTTACTGCACTGGGAATGCAAGACTGGGGCTCAGGAATGTTTAAGATTTCAGCAGCCCTGCTGGACATTGGTGGCACAGGCTTTAATCCCAGCACTAAGGAGGCCAAGGCAGGCAGATCTCTGCAAGTTCAAGGCCAGCCTGGTGTTCTTAGCAAGAGCCAGGACAGGCTCCACAGCTACGCAGATAAACCCTATCTCAAAAAGCCAAAAAAAAAAAAAAAAAAAAAAAAAAAAAACACCTAAAAAATTAATAAATAAAAGTATTCCAGCAGGAAGACCCTGACCCACAGCCCTCAGCTAAGTACTCTTGGCACTTTCTTTGACACACCCACCCAACAACCCAGTACACCATGGACATGGGGAGCCTAAGCAATGGTGTGTGTGTGTGTGTGTGTGTGTGTGTGTGTGTGTGTGTGTATGCAGGGGTCATTTTTTAGAGCACTCCAGCTGTAACTGGGAGCATTCAGGGCAAAGGGTTGCCAACACACATCAAAGATTTCCTACTTAGATACTTGCTCTGCTAGCTCACTCACAGGCTCCATTGGAATGTCAGGCTATCCCCACTTCAAAATCAAAAGCAGGCTAGGTAGTAATGTTAATGATGGACTAACCTAAAAACCAATATCTGTTCCTTGGAATTTGCTAGCTTCCTCTCACAAGGCCCTGAGATAAGAAGAATTCACACTGCTCCTCCTTTCCTGTGAGTCAACAGGTGGTAAATAGTGTCAAGAGATAGCTGTAACTCTGGTTTGCCCAGACAAGATTAATTAGCACACCTGAAGCCCTAAGGTCTGCTGACCCTAATAGCAGACCATCCGGCCTCCAAAGGTCACTTAGTACTCAATGGACAGAGGCTCCCACCCCCCTCCCTAAACTTGTGGGGTTGCCTTTAAAAACACCTGTGCCCGGGGGGGAGGGGGGCTATTCCCTAGCCTGCATGCTAGAAGAGCCCATTTGCTCAAACATTTCCTGTTCATTAAAGCCTCTTGCGTTTTGCAGCAACTGGACTGTACATTGAGTTCTTGGGGTATCGACCGAACTTGAAAGACTCCTCATTCTGAGGGTCTTACATTTTGGGGGCTCGTCCTGGATTTGGTCGACCCCCCCAGACCCAATTCCATTGCCCGTTGGAGGTAAGAAAGAGCTCGCAACCTATATGTTTGATGTATGTCTGATGCGTCTGATGTTACGTGTTTTGACTGAGTGAATCTGTGCTTGGCCTGCACATAACTTGTACGTTATGTGTTTTTGACTCGAGTATTTGAATCTGTGCCTGTGCCTGGCCTGCAAAGGCTTGCATAGGACCAAAGGGAGAGACAGAAGTGTCCTGAGACCCTTGGTCCCTCCCTGGACGAAAGTCCGGGGTTGTTTGGAGGAGAGAAGGAGACGAAGTTTCTCTTCTCCAGGAGGGGACGGCCAGCCTCTGGACTTGCTTCCCTCCCGCTTTGTAACTTTGGTTTGGGCACCGTTTGTCTACCGTGCGGATTTGTCCTCTTTGTCGGATTGTCCCCATGGGTGAACAACTAACTACCCCACCTAAGTTTGACTTTAGATTCTCAGGAGAGCAGGGCCGGAGACCCAGCTATGAGCACACTCGTCCCCCGGACTCAGGAATGTGGCAGGGCAGCCAGAGCCTCTGGGGCTGAGCTTCAGCAGAATGGCTGAACAGCCATGGGCCGGACGCGGCATGGGCAGAGTCATGCCGGAATGGAGGGACAGGGTTATTTCTTATGAACCTGCCACCGTATATGTTTGGTTCCCAACACCAGCCGCCAGGGCTGACACTTCTCCCCAGATCTTTGTAATTGGAAAACTAAACACCCCCTTTTGGAGTTCCTTATGTCCTCTCTCTAGGCTATTTGAGAAAAGGAAATACCAGCAAGGTTTAGATTCCTATCGAGAGTGAGGGGAAAGAAAAAGAAAAGAAGAGAGGAGAAATGGGAGTTTACACACAAAGGATAAGGGAAAAAAGGAGAACATGCTATGTTCTGTTGGTGACATTGGCCTTCAATCCCAACAGCAGTAGGGAGACAAACAAAAATTGATCTGTTTGAATTCCAAGCCTGCTATTTTACTGAGAGTGTTCTCTGAAAGTCTCCAAAGGAAAGAGGAAATATTTGTCTCAAAAATATTCAGAATAATGATAAAGATGATAATAGCAATAATAATTTAAAAATGAAATTCTCCTGTATTGATTTAATGTGTGAGTATTCTGTCTGCAGATATGCCCTTTTACCAGAAGAGGGCACTATATGCCACCAAGTGACCTCTGGAATTTATAGATAGTCTATGCTCCTGGGACCTATTCTTTAATATTTGTGTGGTGTGTGTGTGTGTGTGTGTGTGTGTGTGTGTAAACTGGTAGAAGACTGGGCACTTGTATGATACAGCGGCAGACAATGGGATGTGGTGTGGAGGCAGAAACCATACAAACCCTGTGTGCCTGTGGGACTGGCAATACAAGCTCCATGCCAACCGGTTCACTGATTTTACTCATGAAATAAAGAAAGGTGGATAAAGACAGACGCACTTTGGAATCAGAATCTGTGTTTCTTCACATACTAACCCAAGTTCAAACAAGCACCACGACTTGTTTGTTCTGTGTAAGCATACACTACTAGACTAGTTCAGCTTTCCTGCAATTCATGAAGTATCATCTGATCCCCAGGCCAAGTTCCCTTTGATCTAATTCATATATTTTTTTGACTTTTACGTGTATGAAGGCCAGGTTAACTATTTTAACTCTAGTTATTTTTGATTTTGTATGGAGGTGGGAGGATCTGGATATCCAGGAGTGCGCAGACATAAAGACAAAGGGGTAAGTAATTAAAAAATTAAATTGCTAGATAGAAAGACTTGAAAGAAAAACTACTGGGCAGTGGCCATGAGAGCTTATATCAACAGCACTCAGGAAGCTGTGTGAGTTTGAGTTCAACGGAGTTCAGGTCAGTAAAAGCTGCATAGGGAAGCCTCATCAAGAAAGAGCAAAAGAATATAAGAAGGAGAAGAAGAAGTGAAAGAAGAAGAAGATGACGAGAAAGATAAACAACAGAAGTCGAAGAGGGAGAAGAAGGAAAGGAAGAAGTTGATGTGGTAGAAGAAAGAAAGCAAGAAAGAAAGAAGAAAGAAGAAAACCCAGTATGGAGCAGGAAATATCCCCTCATGCCTGTACTGTAACCACTCTGGTGTTAGGAGGACATATGAGTTCATGGCCAGCCTGGACTACAGACTAAGTGCTGGGACAGTCCAAGCTACACAGACAAATCATGTCTTGAAAAATTGAAAACTATCTTTTTGCACTAAATCTAACTATAAATCTGAACATTTTCATGCTCAAACTGAGTAGGCCCGTTGGCAGGGAGGCAGATGAGATGCACACAGACACACACACACACACACACACACACACACACACACACACACTAAATGATAAAGCCAAAAACAAACAAATGACAATAGTTCAGTGAAATTCTAGAGAGTGACAATAGGACTAACAGGATTTCAATGATTTTAAAATTCACAATGTATCCATAATTATAATTACAAGAGAATTAGGGCCAAGCTTTGCAGACAGAAAGGTCCCCTTTGCTCTTTGACAGGTCTGGACTTTCATGTATTCCTTGCCCTGTCACTGCTGTATAGTGAGAGCAACAACATTAGTAGAGGTAAACTAATTTGAAGTAGCTCAGTGCTTTCATATCTGTTCTCAGAAGGAAGACCTGCACCGAGCACAGATAAAGGGACACGACCTGTCTTAAAAAATCAAGTGAAAATATAAAGTAAACAAAACAAAGATTATCTTTCCTCATAAACCTGAAAATAACTGAATTCCTATCAGCAATGAGGCTTTCCCTCCTCAACCAATGTTTAACTGGAAAGCATGGCACATGCATATCTGAGTATTCCAGTGGAGATTGGTGCACAGTGTTTCTGAGGCAGAGGCAGAGGCAGAGTTTATTTCTGACTTTCACTTCTGCCTGGCCTACAAAATGAGTTTCAAGACAGCTCTCAAGGTACAGAGACAAAACCAGTTTCAAGAAGAAATGAAAGGAAGAAGGAAGGAATGGAGAGACAGTGGAGGAAATGTAAATATGGAGACAGTTAATACAAAAAACAAATAAAAAACAAAAACAAACAAACATCAAGACCAAAAAAAGTCACAAAGTCCTTAAGGCAAAACACCAACTAATTCCTGAGTATTTTTCTGCTACTACTGTTCTCAGGTCTCATGTCCTCAAAAAGAAGTAACAAAATTCCAACTTTAGCCACAGATGATGAATCAAGCCTCTGTCCTCAAAAATCTGAAAGTGGAGATTTGGAAGCTCACCAGGACTTCAGTCTGAGTACTAGAAAAGAAATGGGTATACAGAGAAATGTTGAAATAAAAATAAAAAAGACAGAAAGTCTTTCCTCTACTAAGCCATCTCCCAGGCCCTTTCTTATTTTATATTTGGCTTCTGCTGCAAATGAAGCCACGTCCCTAAATTTATCACTCTATCTTTCTTTACTTTCCTCTATTAATATCACTATCAGTACACAGAATGATTGGCTACGTTATTTGAAAGTTGGTTTGATCCTGTGCAATGCTTTGGTTATGTAGCACCAATTGTAAAGGCTATAACCCCAGTGAAAGAGAGCTTGCCCTTTCTTGACATTCTCTGCCTATAAGTTGAAATCATTGTAAAAGTTCTTCTGCACTGGCAAGTGGTACTCAGATTACACTGATTTTAATCATGTGCATGGCTAAACCACACGCATAATCTAAAAACTGATAATTCCAGGATCCATGGAGAAATGTAATTACACCTGAGACACTAACAGAGCAATGTGTGAAAGAGAGAGAAGAAGAAGCCTAACCCTAACACCAGGTGGATTTGGCTGAGGGGAAGGAGTTGTGGGAAGAAGGGAAACTGTGGTCAGAACACTTTGTATGAAATCAAACCTGAAGTATTTTATTTATTTATTTTATTAGACAGCACAAATCACTGTGCCTGAAGCAAAGCCCAACCTTCCTTCTTCACTGGGTAATGGGCCAGCTCTTTGGTGGTGTCATGCAACAGTCCTATATTCATGCAAAGTGAAGTAAATGTTCTCTTTGTCCTATTTCCCCCTTGAAATTAATAATCCTTAAGGAAACACCCTAAGCACTCAAAGCAAAATATTTAACAAATGGACCCATAATAAGAGAATGTGGACTACTTTCTCCTTTGTCACACAACTGGAGAGTTTGGGGGTGGGGAGGTAGGTGAGCCCATATCACCATGGGCCAGCAAAAAAAGAAGGCTGGATAATGGGGAAAAACATTCTACATCCAACTGAGGCAAACCAATTTTGGATACGCCAGCTACAAAGAACAGCAGCAATCCAGCAAAGACCTTGTCTCAAGATTCCCAACTCAGGCAGGCTGGTCCTTCTTTGCCTACATCTGCCAATAGTAAGAGCTTGTTTAGCACCAGTCCCTGAGCTGCTGAAAACTCACATAAGCTTCCCAGGTGGGTAACCTTAGTTCAGGAGGTTCAGGACTGGAAAAACCGGAAGTCTCCTGTAGCTTCAAGGGTTGATTGTTACTGCACTGGGAATGCAAGACTGGGGCTCAGGAATGTTTAAGATTTCAGCAGCCCTGCTGGACATTGGTGGCACAGGCTTTAATCCCAGCACTAAGGAGGCCAAGGCAGGCAGATCTCTGCAAGTTCAAGGCCAGCCTGGTGTTCTTAGCAAGAGCCAGGACAGGCTCCACAGCTACGCAGATAAACCCTATCTCAAAAAGCCAAAAAAAAAAAAAAAAAAAAAAAAAAAAAACCTAAAAAATTAATAAATAAAAGTATTCCAGCAGGAAGACCCTGACCCACAGCCCTCAGCTAAGTACTCTTGGCACTTTCTTTGACACACCCACCCAACAACCCAGTACACCATGGACATGGGGAGCCTAAGCAATGGTGTGTGTGTGTGTGTGTGTGTGTGTGTGTGTGTGTGTGTGTATGCAGGGGTCATTTTTTAGAGCACTCCAGCTGTAACTGGGAGCATTCAGGGCAAAGGGTTGCCAACACACATCAAAGATTTCCTACTTAGATACTTGCTCTGCTAGCTCACTCACAGGCTCCATTGGAATGTCAGGCTATCCCCACTTCAAAATCAAAAGCAGGCTAGGTAGTAATGTTAATGATGGACTAACCTAAAAACCAATATCTGTTCCTTGGAATTTGCTAGCTTCCTCTCACAAGGCCCTGAGATAAGAAGAATTCACACTGCTCCTCCTTTCCTGTGAGTCAACAGGTGGTAAATAGTGTCAAGAGATAGCTGTAACTCTGGTTTGCCCAGACAAGATTAATTAGCACACCTGAAGCCCTAAGGTCTGCTGACCCTAATAGCAGACCATCCGGCCTCCAAAGGTCACTTAGTACTCAATGGACAGAGGCTCCCACCCCCTCCCTAAACTTGTGGGGTTGCCTTTAAAAACACCTGTGCCCGGGGGGGGGGGGCTATTCCCTAGCCTGCATGCTAGAAGAGCCCATTTGCTCAAACATTTCCTGTTCATTAAAGCCTCTTGCGTTTTGCAGCAACTGGACTGTACATTGAGTTCTTGGGGTATCGACCGAACGTGAAAGACTCCTCATTCTGAGGGTCTTACATTTTGGGGGCTCGTCCTGGATTTGGTCGACCCCCCCCAGACCCAATTCCATTGCCCGTTGGAGGTAAGAAAGAGCTCGCAACCTATATGTTTGATGTATGTCTGATGCGTCTGATGTTACGTGTTTTGACTGAGTGAATCTGTGCTTGGCCTGCACATAACTTGTACGTTATGTGTTTTTGACTCAGTATTTGAATCTGTGCCTGTGCCTGGCCTGCAAAGGCTTGCATAGGACCAAAGGGAGAGACAGAAGTGTCCTGAGACCCTTGGTCCCTCCCTGGACGAAAGTCCGGGGTTGTTTGGAGGAGAGAAGGAGACGAAGTTTCTCTTCTCCAGGAGGGGACGGCCAGCCTCTGGACTTGCTTCCCTCCCGCTTTGTAACTTTGGTTTGGGCACCGTTTGTCTACCGTGCGGATTTGTCCTCTTTGTCGGATTGTCCCCATGGGTGAACAACTAACTACCCCACCTAAGTTTGACTTTAGATTCTCAGGAGAGCAGGGCCGGAGACCCAGCTATGAGCACACTCGTCCCCCGGACTCAGGAATGTGGCAGGGCAGCCAGAGCCTCTGGGGCTGAGCTTCAGCAGAATGGCTGAACAGCCATGGGCCGGACGCGGCATGGGCAGAGTCATGCCGGAATGGAGGGACAGGGTTATTTCTTATGAACCTGCCACCGTATATGTTTGGTTCCCAACACCAGCCGCCAGGGCTGACACTTCTCCCCAGATCTTTGTAATTGGAAAACTAAACACCCCCCTTTTGGAGTTCCTTATGTCCTCTCTCTAGGCTATTTGAGAAAAGGAAATACCAGCAAGGTTTAGATTCCTATCGAGAGTGAGGGGAAAGAAAAAGAAGAGAAGAGAGGAGAAATGGGAGTTTACACACAAAGGATAAGGGAAAAAAGGAGAACATGCTATGTTCTGTTGGTGACATTGGCCTTCAATCCCAACAGCAGTAGGGAGACAAACAAAAATTGATCTGTTTGAATTCCAAGCCTGCTATTTTACTGAGAGTGTTCTCTGAAAGTCTCCAAAGGAAAGAGGAAATATTTGTCTCAAAAATATTCAGAATAATGATAAAGATGATAATAGCAATAATAATTTAAAAATGAAATTCTCCTGTATTGATTTAATGTGTGAGTATTCTGTCTGCAGATATGCCCTTTTACCAGAAGAGGGCACTATATGCCACCAAGTGACCTCTGGAATTTATAGATAGTCTATGCTCCTGGGACCTATTCTTTAATATTTGTGGGGTGTGTGTGTGTGTGTGTGTGTGTGTGTGTGTAAACTGGTAGAAGACTGGGCACTTGTATGATACAGCGGCAGACAATGGGATGTGGTGTGGAGGCAGAAACCATACAAACCCTGTGTGCCTGTGGGACTGGCAATACAAGCTCCATGCCAACCGGTTCACTGATTTTACTCATGAAATAAAGAAAGGTGGATAAAGACAGACGCACTTTGGAATCAGAATCTGTGTTTCTTCACATACTAACCCAAGTTCAAACAAGCACCACGACTTGTTTGTTCTGTGTAAGCATACACTACTAGACTAGTTCAGCTTTCCTGCAATTCATGAAGTATCATCTGATCCCCAGGCCAAGTTCCCTTTGATCTAATTCATATATTTTTTTGACTTTTACGTGTATGAAGGCCAGGTTAACTATTTTAACTCTAGTTATTTTTGATTTTGTATGGAGGTGGGAGGATCTGGATATCCAGGAGTGCGCAGACATAAAGACAAAGGGGTAAGTAATTAAAAAATTAAATTGCTAGATAGAAAGACTTGAAAGAAAAACTACTGGGCAGTGGCCATGAGAGCTTATATCAACAGCACTCAGGAAGCTGTGTGAGTTTGAGTTCAACGGAGTTCAGGTCAGTAAAAGCTGCATAGGGAAGCCTCATCAAGAAAGAGCAAAAGAATATAAGAAGGAGAAGAAGAAGTGAAAGAAGAAGAAGATGACGAGAAAGATAAACAACAGAAGTCGAAGAGGGAGAAGAAGGAAAGGAAGAAGTTGATGTGGTAGAAGAAAGAAAGCAAGAAAGAAAGAAGAAAGAAGAAAACCCAGTATGGAGCAGGAAATATCCCCACATGCCTGTACTGTAACCACTCTGGTGTTAGGAGGACATATGAGTTCATGGCCAGCCTGGACTACAGACTACGTGCTGGGACAGTCCAAGCTACACAGACAAATCATGTCTTGAAAAATTGAAAACTATCTTTTTGCACTAAATCTAACTATAAATCTGAACATTTTCATGCTCAAACTGAGTAGGCCCGTTGGCAGGGAGGCAGATGAGATGCACACAGACACACACACACACACACACACACACACACACACACACACACTAAATGATAAAGCCAAAAACAAACAAATGACAATAGTTCAGTGAAATTCTAGAGAGTGACAATAGGACTAACAGGATTTCAATGATTTTAAAATTCACAATGTATCCATAATTATAATTACAAGAGAATTAGGGCCAAGCTTTGCAGACAGAAAGGTCCCCTTTGCTCTTTGACAGGTCTGGACTTTCATGTATTCCTTGCCCTGTCACTGCTGTATAGTGAGAGCAACAACATTAGTAGAGGTAAACTAATTTGAAGTAGCTCAGTGCTTTCATATCTGTTCTCAGAAGGAAGACCTGCACCGAGCACAGATAAAGGGACACGACCTGTCTTAAAAAATCAAGTGAAAATATAAAGTAAACAAAACAAAGTTTATCTTTCCTCATAAACCTGAAAATAACTGAATTCCTATCAGCAATGAGGCTTTCCCTCCTCAACCAATGTTTAACTGGAAAGCATGGCACATGCATATCTGAGTATTCCAGTGGAGATTGGTGCACAGTGTTTCTGAGGCAGAGGCAGAGGCAGAGTTTATTTCTGACTTTCACTTCTGCCTGGCCTACAAAATGACTTTCAAGACAGCTCTCAAGGTACAGAGACAAAACCAGTTTCAAGAAGAAATGAAAGGAAGAAGGAAGGAATGGAGAGACAGTGGAGGAAATGTAAATATGGAGACAGTTAATACAAAAAACAAATAAAAAACAAAAACAAACAAACATCAAGACCAAAAAAAGTCACAAAGTCCTTAAGGCAAAACACCAACTAATTCCTGAGTATTTTTCTGCTACTACTGTTCTCAGGTCTCATGTCCTCAAAAAGAAGTAACAAAATTCCAACTTTAGCCACAGATGATGAATCAAGCCTCTGTCCTCAAAAATCTGAAAGTGGAGATTTGGAAGCTCACCAGGACTTCAGTCTGAGTACTAGAAAAGAAATGGGTATACAGAGAAATGTTGAAATAAAAATAAAAAAGACAGAAAGTCTTTCCTCTACTAAGCCATCTCCCAGGCCCTTTCTTATTTTATATTTGGCTTCTGCTGCAAATGAAGCCACGTCCCTAAATTTATCACTCTATCTTTCTTTACTTTCCTCTATTAATATCACTATCAGTACACAGAATGATTGGCTACGTTATTTGAAAGTTGGTTTGATCCTGTGCAATGCTTTGGTTATGTAGCACCAATTGTAAAGGCTATAACCCCAGTGAAAGAGAGCTTGCCCTTTCTTGACATTCTCTGCCTATAAGTTGAAATCATTGTAAAAGTTCTTCTGCACTGGCAAGTGGTACTCAGATTACACTGATTTTAATCATGTGCATGGCTAAACCACACGCATAATCTAAAAACTGATAATTCCAGGATCCATGGAGAAATGTAATTACACCTGAGACACTAACAGAGCAATGTGTGAAAGAGAGAGAAGAAGAAGCCTAACCCTAACACCAGGTGGATTTGGCTGAGGGGAAGGAGTTGTGGGAAGAAGGGAAACTGTGGTCAGAACACTTTGTATGAAATCAAACCTGAAGTATTTTATTTATTTATTTTATTAGACAGCACAAATCACTGTGCCTGAAGCAAAGCCCAACCTTCCTTCTTCACTGGGTAATGGGCCAGCTCTTTGGTGGTGTCATGCAACAGTCCTATATTCATGCAAAGTGAAGTAAATGTTCTCTTTGTCCTATTTCCCCCTTGAAATTAATAATCCTTAAGGAAACACCCTAAGCACTCAAAGCAAAATATTTAACAAATGGACCCATAATAAGAGAATGTGGACTACTTTCTCCTTTGTCACACAACTGGAGAGTTTGGGGGTGGGGAGGTAGGTGAGCCCATATCACCATGGGCCAGCAAAAAAAGAAGGCTGGATAATGGGGAAAAACATTCTACATCCAACTGAGGCAAACCAATTTTGGATACGCCAGCTACAAAGAACAGCAGCAATCCAGCAAAGACCTTGTCTCAAGATTCCCAACTCAGGCAGGCTGGTCCTTCTTTGCCTACATCTGCCAATAGTAAGAGCTTGTTTAGCACCAGTCCCTGAGCTGCTGAAAACTCACATAAGCTTCCCAGGTGGGTAACCTTAGTTCAGGAGGTTCAGGACTGGAAAAACCGGAAGTCTCCTGTAGCTTCAAGGGTTGATTGTTACTGCACTGGGAATGCAAGACTGGGGCTCAGGAATGTTTAAGATTTCAGCAGCCCTGCTGGACATTGGTGGCACAGGCTTTAATCCCAGCACTAAGGAGGCCAAGGCAGGCAGATCTCTGCAAGTTCAAGGCCAGCCTGGTGTTCTTAGCAAGAGCCAGGACAGGCTCCACAGCTACGCAGATAAACCCTATCTCAAAAAGCCAAAAAAAAAAAAAAAAAAAAAAAAACCTAAAAAATTAATAAATAAAAGTATTCCAGCAGGAAGACCCTGACCCACAGCCCTCAGCTAAGTACTCTTGGCACTTTCTTTGACACACCCACCCAACAACCCAGTACACCATGGACATGGGGAGCCTAAGCAATGGTGGTGTGTGTGTGTGTGTGTGTGTGTGTGTGTGTGTGTGTGTGTATGCAGGGGTCACTTTTTAGAGCACTCCAGCTGTAACTGGGAGCATTCAGGGCAAAGGGTTGCCAACACACATCAAAGATTTCCTACTTAGATACTTGCTCTGCTAGCTCACTCACAGGCTCCATTGGAATGTCAGGCTATCCCCACTTCAAAATCAAAAGCAGGCTAGGTAGTAATGTTAATGATGGACTAACCTAAAAACCAATATCTGTTCCTTGGAATTTGCTAGCTTCCTCTCACAAGGCCCTGAGATAAGAAGAATTCACACTGCTCCTCCTTTCCTGTGAGTCAACAGGTGGTAAATAGTGTCAAGAGATAGCTGTAACTCTGGTTTGCCCAGACAAGATTAATTAGCACACCTGAAGCCCTAAGGTCTGCTGACCCTAATAGCAGACCATCCGGCCTCCAAAGGTCACTTAGTACTCAATGGACAGAGGCTCCCACCCCCTCCCTAAACTTGTGGGGTTGCCTTTAAAAACACCTGTGCCCGGGGGGGAGGGGGGCTATTCCCTAGCCTGCATGCTAGAAGAGCCCATTTGCTCAAACATTTCCTGTTCATTAAAGCCTCTTGCGTTTTGCAGCAACTGGACTGTACATTGAGTTCTTGGGGTATCGACCGAACGTGAAAGACTCCTCATTCTGAGGGTCTTACATTTTGGGGGCTCGTCCTGGATTTGGTCGACCCCCCCAGACCCAATTCCATTGCCCGTTGGAGGTAAGAAAGAGCTCGCAACCTATATGTTTGATGTATGTCTGATGCGTCTGATGTTACGTGTTTTGACTGAGTGAATCTGTGCTTGGCCTGCACATAACTTGTACGTTATGTGTTTTTGACTCCAGTATTTGAATCTGTGCCTGTGCCTGGCCTGCAAAGGCTTGCATAGGACCAAAGGGAGAGACAGAAGTGTCCTGAGACCCTTGGTCCCTCCCTGGACGAAAGTCCGGGGTTGTTTGGAGGAGAGAAGGAGACGAAGTTTCTCTTCTCCAGGAGGGGACGGCCAGCCTCTGGACTTGCTTCCCTCCCGCTTTGTAACTTTGGTTTGGGCACCGTTTGTCTACCGTGCGGATTTGTCCTCTTTGTCGGATTGTCCCCATGGGTGAACAACTAACTACCCCACCTAAGTTTGACTTTAGATTCTCAGGAGAGCAGGGCCGGAGACCCAGCTATGAGCACACTCGTCCCCCGGACTCAGGAATGTGGCAGGGCAGCCAGAGCCTCTGGGGCTGAGCTTCAGCAGAATGGCTGAACAGCCATGGGCCGGACGCGGCATGGGCAGAGTCATGCCGGAATGGAGGGACAGGGTTATTTCTTATGAACCTGCCACCGTATATGTTTGGTTCCCAACACCAGCCGCCAGGGCTGACACTTCTCCCCAGATCTTTGTAATTGGAAAACTAAACACCCCCCTTTTGGAGTTCCTTATGTCCTCTCTCTAGGCTATTTGAGAAAAGGAAATACCAGCAAGGTTTAGATTCCTATCGAGAGTGAGGGGAAAGAAAAAGAAGAGAAGAGAGGAGAAATGGGAGTTTACACACAAAGGATAAGGGAAAAAAGGAGAACATGCTATGTTCTGTTGGTGACATTGGCCTTCAATCCCAACAGCAGTAGGGAGACAAACAAAAATTGATCTGTTTGAATTCCAAGCCTGCTATTTTACTGAGAGTGTTCTCTGAAAGTCTCCAAAGGAAAGAGGAAATATTTGTCTCAAAAATATTCAGAATAATGATAAAGATGATAATAGCAATAATAATTTAAAAATGAAATTCTCCTGTATTGATTTAATGTGTGAGTATTCTGTCTGCAGATATGCCCTTTTACCAGAAGAGGGCACTATATGCCACCAAGTGACCTCTGGAATTTATAGATAGTCTATGCTCCTGGGACCTATTCTTTAATATTTGTGTGTGTGTGTGTGTGTGTGTGTGTGTGTGTGTGTGTAAACTGGTAGAAGACTGGGCACTTGTATGATACAGCGGCAGACAATGGGATGTGGTGTGGAGGCAGAAACCATACAAACCCTGTGTGCCTGTGGGACTGGCAATACAAGCTCCATGCCAACCGGTTCACTGATTTTACTCATGAAATAAAGAAAGGTGGATAAAGACAGACGCACTTTGGAATCAGAATCTGTGTTTCTTCACATACTAACCCAAGTTCAAACAAGCACCACGACTTGTTTGTTCTGTGTAAGCATACACTACTAGACTAGTTCAGCTTTCCTGCAATTCATGAAGTATCATCTGATCCCCAGGCCAAGTTCCCTTTGATCTAATTCATATATTTTTTTGACTTTTACGTGTATGAAGGCCAGGTTAACTATTTTAACTCTAGTTATTTTTGATTTTGTATGGAGGTGGGAGGATCTGGATATCCAGGAGTGCGCAGACATAAAGACAAAGGGGTAAGTAATTAAAAAATTAAATTGCTAGATAGAAAGACTTGAAAGAAAAACTACTGGGCAGTGGCCATGAGAGCTTATATCAACAGCACTCAGGAAGCTGTGTGAGTTTGAGTTCAACGGAGTTCAGGTCAGTAAAAGCTGCATAGGGAAGCCTCATCAAGAAAGAGCAAAAGAATATAAGAAGGAGAAGAAGAAGTGAAAGAAGAAGAAGATGACGAGAAAGATAAACAACAGAAGTCGAAGAGGGAGAAGAAGGAAAGGAAGAAGTTGATGTGGTAGAAGAAAGAAAGCAAGAAAGAAAGAAGAAAGAAGAAAACCCAGTATGGAGCAGGAAATATCCCCACATGCCTGTACTGTAACCACTCTGGTGTTAGGAGGACATATGAGTTCATGGCCAGCCTGGACTACAGACTACGTGCTGGGACAGTCCAAGCTACACAGACAAATCATGTCTTGAAAAATTGAAAACTATCTTTTTGCACTAAATCTAACTATAAATCTGAACATTTTCATGCTCAAACTGAGTAGGCCCGTTGGCAGGGAGGCAGATGAGATGCACACAGACACACACACACACACACACACACACACACACACACACACTAAATGATAAAGCCAAAAACAAACAAATGACAATAGTTCAGTGAAATTCTAGAGAGTGACAATAGGACTAACAGGATTTCAATGATTTTAAAATTCACAATGTATCCATAATTATAATTACAAGAGAATTAGGGCCAAGCTTTGCAGACAGAAAGGTCCCCTTTGCTCTTTGACAGGTCTGGACTTTCATGTATTCCTTGCCCTGTCACTGCTGTATAGTGAGAGCAACAACATTAGTAGAGGTAAACTAATTTGAAGTAGCTCAGTGCTTTCATATCTGTTCTCAGAAGGAAGACCTGCACCGAGCACAGATAAAGGGACACGACCTGTCTTAAAAAATCAAGTGAAAATATAAAGTAAACAAAACAAAGATTATCTTTCCTCATAAACCTGAAAATAACTGAATTCCTATCAGCAATGAGGCTTTCCCTCCTCAACCAATGTTTAACTGGAAAGCATGGCACATGCATATCTGAGTATTCCAGTGGAGATTGGTGCACAGTGTTTCTGAGGCAGAGGCAGAGGCAGAGTTTATTTCTGACTTTCACTTCTGCCTGGCCTACAAAATGAGTTTCAAGACAGCTCTCAAGGTACAGAGACAAAACCAGTTTCAAGAAGAAATGAAAGGAAGAAGGAAGGAATGGAGAGACAGTGGAGGAAATGTAAATATGGAGACAGTTAATACAAAAAACAAATAAAAAACAAAAACAAACAAACATCAAGACCAAAAAAAGTCACAAAGTCCTTAAGGCAAAACACCAACTAATTCCTGAGTATTTTTCTGCTACTACTGTTCTCAGGTCTCATGTCCTCAAAAAGAAGTAACAAAATTCCAACTTTAGCCACAGATGATGAATCAAGCCTCTGTCCTCAAAAATCTGAAAGTGGAGATTTGGAAGCTCACCAGGACTTCAGTCTGAGTACTAGAAAAGAAATGGGTATACAGAGAAATGTTGAAATAAAAATAAAAAAGACAGAAAGTCTTTCCTCTACTAAGCCATCTCCCAGGCCCTTTCTTATTTTATATTTGGCTTCTGCTGCAAATGAAGCCACGTCCCTAAATTTATCACTCTATCTTTCTTTACTTTCCTCTATTAATATCACTATCAGTACACAGAATGATTGGCTACGTTATTTGAAAGTTGGTTTGATCCTGTGCAATGCTTTGGTTATGTAGCACCAATTGTAAAGGCTATAACCCCAGTGAAAGAGAGCTTGCCCTTTCTTGACATTCTCTGCCTATAAGTTGAAATCATTGTAAAAGTTCTTCTGCACTGGCAAGTGGTACTCAGATTACACTGATTTTAATCATGTGCATGGCTAAACCACACGCATAATCTAAAAACTGATAATTCCAGGATCCATGGAGAAATGTAATTACACCTGAGACACTAACAGAGCAATGTGTGAAAGAGAGAGAAGAAGAAGCCTAACCCTAACACCAGGTGGATTTGGCTGAGGGGAAGGAGTTGTGGGAAGAAGGGAAACTGTGGTCAGAACACTTTGTATGAAATCAAACCTGAAGTATTTTATTTATTTATTTTATTAGACAGCACAAATCACTGTGCCTGAAGCAAAGCCCAACCTTCCTTCTTCACTGGGTAATGGGCCAGCTCTTTGGTGGTGTCATGCAACAGTCCTATATTCATGCAAAGTGAAGTAAATGTTCTCTTTGTCCTATTTCCCCCTTGAAATTAATAATCCTTAAGGAAACACCCTAAGCACTCAAAGCAAAATATTTAACAAATGGACCCATAATAAGAGAATGTGGACTACTTTCTCCTTTGTCACACAACTGGAGAGTTTGGGGGTGGGGAGGTAGGTGAGCCCATATCACCATGGGCCAGCAAAAAAAGAAGGCTGGATAATGGGGAAAAACATTCTACATCCAACTGAGGCAAACCAATTTTGGATACGCCAGCTACAAAGAACAGCAGCAATCCAGCAAAGACCTTGTCTCAAGATTCCCAACTCAGGCAGGCTGGTCCTTCTTTGCCTACATCTGCCAATAGTAAGAGCTTGTTTAGCACCAGTCCCTGAGCTGCTGAAAACTCACATAAGCTTCCCAGGTGGGTAACCTTAGTTCAGGAGGTTCAGGACTGGAAAAACCGGAAGTCTCCTGTAGCTTCAAGGGTTGATTGTTACTGCACTGGGAATGCAAGACTGGGGCTCAGGAATGTTTAAGATTTCAGCAGCCCTGCTGGACATTGGTGGCACAGGCTTTAATCCCAGCACTAAGGAGGCCAAGGCAGGCAGATCTCTGCAAGTTCAAGGCCAGCCTGGTGTTCTTAGCAAGAGCCAGGACAGGCTCCACAGCTACCCAGATAAACCCTATCTCAAAAAGCCAAAAAAAAAAAAAAAAAAAAAAAAAAAAAAAAAAAAAAAACACCTAAAAAATTAATAAATAAAAGTATTCCAGCAGGAAGACCCTGACCCACAGCCCTCAGCTAAGTACTCTTGGCACTTTCTTTGACACACCCACCCAACAACCCAGTACACCATGGACATGGGGAGCCTAAGCAATGGTGTGTGTGTGTGTGTGTGTGTGTGTGTGTGTGTGTGTGTATGCAGGGGTCATTTTTTAGAGCACTCCAGCTGTAACTGGGAGCATTCAGGGCAAAGGGTTGCCAACACACATCAAAGATTTCCTACTTAGATACTTGCTCTGCTAGCTCACTCACAGGCTCCATTGGAATGTCAGGCTATCCCCACTTCAAAATCAAAAGCAGGCTAGGTAGTAATGTTAATGATGGACTAACCTAAAAACCAATATCTGTTCCTTGGAATTTGCTAGCTTCCTCTCACAAGGCCCTGAGATAAGAAGAATTCACACTGCTCCTCCTTTCCTGTGAGTCAACAGGTGGTAAATAGTGTCAAGAGATAGCTGTAACTCTGGTTTGCCCAGACAAGATTAATTAGCACACCTGAAGCCCTAAGGTCTGCTGACCCTAATAGCAGACCATCCGGCCTCCAAAGGTCACGTAGTACTCAATGGAGAGAGGCTCCCACCCCCTCCCTAAACTTGTGGGGTTGCCTTTAAAAACACCTGTGCCCGGGGGGGAGGGGGCTATTCCCTAGCCTGCATGCTAGAAGAGCCCATTTGCTCAAACATTTCCTGTTCATTAAAGCCTCTTGCGTTTTGCAGCAACTGGACTGTACATTGAGTTCTTGGGGTATCGACCGAACTTGAAAGACTCCTCATTCTGAGGGTCTTACATTTTGGGGGCTCGTCCTGGATTTGGTCGACCCCCCCAGACCCAATTCCATTGCCCGTTGGAGGTAAGAAAGAGCTCGCAACCTATATGTTTGATGTATGTCTGATGCGTCTGATGTTACGTGTTTTGACTGAGTGAATCTGTGCTTGGCCTGCACATAACTTGTACGTTATGTGTTTTTGACTCCAGTATTTGAATCTGTGCCTGTGCCTGGCCTGCAAAGGCTTGCATAGGACCAAAGGGAGAGACAGAAGTGTCCTGAGACCCTTGGTCCCTCCCTGGACGAAAGTCCGGGGTTGTTTGGAGGAGAGAAGGAGACGAAGTTTCTCTTCTCCAGGAGGGGACGGCCAGCCTCTGGACTTGCTTCCCTCCCGCTTTGTAACTTTGGTTTGGGCACCGTTTGTCTACCGTGCGGATTTGTCCTCTTTGTCGGATTGTCCCCATGGGTGAACAACTAACTACCCCACCTAAGTTTGACTTTAGATTCTCAGGAGAGCAGGGCCGGAGACCCAGCTATGAGCACACTCGTCCCCGGACTCAGGAATGTGGCAGGGCAGCCAGAGCCTCTGGGGCTGAGCTTCAGCAGAATGGCTGAACAGCCATGGGCCGGACGCGGCATGGGCAGAGTCATGCCGGAATGGAGGGACAGGGTTATTTCTTATGAACCTGCCACCGTATATGTTTGGTTCCCAACACCAGCCGCCAGGGCTGACACTTCTCCCCAGATCTTTGTAATTGGAAAACTAAACACCCCCCTTTTGGAGTTCCTTATGTCCTCTCTCTAGGCTATTTGAGAAAAGGAAATACCAGCAAGGTTTAGATTCCTATCGAGAGTGAGGGGAAAGAAAAAGAAGAGAAGAGAGGAGAAATGGGAGTTTACACACAAAGGATAAGGGAAAAAAAGGAGAACATGCTATGTTCTGTTGGTGACATTGGCCTTCAATCCCAACAGCAGTAGGGAGACAAACAAAAATTGATCTGTTTGAATTCCAAGCCTGCTATTTTACTGAGAGTGTTCTCTGAAAGTCTCCAAAGGAAAGAGGAAATATTTGTCTCAAAAATATTCAGAATAATGATAAAGATGATAATAGCAATAATAATTTAAAAATGAAATTCTCCTGTATTGATTTAATGTGTGAGTATTCTGTCTGCAGATATGCCCTTTTACCAGAAGAGGGCACTATATGCCACCAAGTGACCTCTGGAATTTATAGATAGTCTATGCTCCTGGGACCTATTCTTTAATATTTGTGGTGTGTGTGTGTGTGTGTGTGTGTGTGTGTGTGTGTGTAAACTGGTAGAAGACTGGGCACTTGTATGATACAGCGGCAGACAATGGGATGTGGTGTGGAGGCAGAAACCATACAAACCCTGTGTGCCTGTGGGACTGGCAATACAAGCTCCATGCCAACCGGTTCACTGATTTTACTCATGAAATAAAGAAAGGTGGATAAAGACAGACGCACTTTGGAATCAGAATCTGTGTTTCTTCACATACTAACCCAAGTTCAAACAAGCACCACGACTTGTTTGTTCTGTGTAAGCATACACTACTAGACTAGTTCAGCTTTCCTGCAATTCATGAAGTATCATCTGATCCCCAGGCCAAGTTCCCTTTGATCTAATTCATATATTTTTTTGACTTTTACGTGTATGAAGGCCAGGTTAACTATTTTAACTCTAGTTATTTTTGATTTTGTATGGAGGTGGGAGGATCTGGATATCCAGGAGTGCGCAGACATAAAGACAAAGGGGTAAGTAATTAAAAAATTAAATTGCTAGATAGAAAGACTTGAAAGAAAAACTACTGGGCAGTGGCCATGAGAGCTTATATCAACAGCACTCAGGAAGCTGTGTGAGTTTGAGTTCAACGGAGTTCAGGTCAGTAAAAGCTGCATAGGGAAGCCTCATCAAGAAAGAGCAAAAGAATATAAGAAGGAGAAGAAGAAGTGAAAGAAGAAGAAGATGACGAGAAAGATAAACAACAGAAGTCGAAGAGGGAGAAGAAGGAAAGGAAGAAGTTGATGTGGTAGAAGAAAGAAAGCAAGAAAGAAAGAAGAAAGAAGAAAACCCAGTATGGAGCAGGAAATATCCCCACATGCCTGTACTGTAACCACTCTGGTGTTAGGAGGACATATGAGTTCATGGCCAGCCTGGACTACAGACTACGTGCTGGGACAGTCCAAGCTACACAGACAAATCATGTCTTGAAAAATTGAAAACTATCTTTTTGCACTAAATCTAACTATAAATCTGAACATTTTCATGCTCAAACTGAGTAGGCCCGTTGGCAGGGAGGCAGATGAGATGCACACAGAAACACACACACACACACACACACACACACACACACACACACTAAATGATAAAGCCAAAAACAAACAAATGACAATAGTTCAGTGAAATTCTAGAGAGTGACAATAGGACTAACAGGATTTCAATGATTTTAAAATTCACAATGTATCCATAATTATAATTACAAGAGAATTAGGGCCAAGCTTTGCAGACAGAAAGGTCCCCTTTGCTCTTTGACAGGTCTGGACTTTCATGTATTCCTTGCCCTGTCACTGCTGTATAGTGAGAGCAACAACATTAGTAGAGGTAAACTAATTTGAAGTAGCTCAGTGCTTTCATATCTGTTCTCAGAAGGAAGACCTGCACCGAGCACAGATAAAGGGACACGACCTGTCTTAAAAAATCAAGTGAAAATATAAAGTAAACAAAACAAAGTTTATCTTTCCTCATAAACCTGAAAATAACTGAATTCCTATCAGCAATGAGGCTTTCCCTCCTCAACCAATGTTTAACTGGAAAGCATGGCACATGCATATCTGAGTATTCCAGTGGAGATTGGTGCACAGTGTTTCTGAGGCAGAGGCAGAGGCAGAGTTTATTTCTGACTTTCACTTCTGCCTGGCCTACAAAATGAGTTTCAAGACAGCTCTCAAGGTACAGAGACAAAACCAGTTTCAAGAAGAAATGAAAGGAAGAAGGAAGGAATGGAGAGACAGTGGAGGAAATGTAAATATGGAGACAGTTAATACAAAAAACAAATAAAAAACAAAAACAAACAAACATCAAGACCAAAAAAAGTCACAAAGTCCTTAAGGCAAAACACCAACTAATTCCTGAGTATTTTTCTGCTACTACTGTTCTCAGGTCTCATGTCCTCAAAAAGAAGTAACAAAATTCCAACTTTAGCCACAGATGATGAATCAAGCCTCTGTCCTCAAAAATCTGAAAGTGGAGATTTGGAAGCTCACCAGGACTTCAGTCTGAGTACTAGAAAAGAAATGGGTATACAGAGAAATGTTGAAATAAAAATAAAAAAGACAGAAAGTCTTTCCTCTACTAAGCCATCTCCCAGGCCCTTTCTTATTTTATATTTGGCTTCTGCTGCAAATGAAGCCACGTCCCTAAATTTATCACTCTATCTTTCTTTACTTTCCTCTATTAATATCACTATCAGTACACAGAATGATTGGCTACGTTATTTGAAAGTTGGTTTGATCCTGTGCAATGCTTTGGTTATGTAGCACCAATTGTAAAGGCTATAACCCCAGTGAAAGAGAGCTTGCCCTTTCTTGACATTCTCTGCCTATAAGTTGAAATCATTGTAAAAGTTCTTCTGCACTGGCAAGTGGTACTCAGATTACACTGATTTTAATCATGTGCATGGCTAAACCACACGCATAATCTAAAAACTGATAATTCCAGGATCCATGGAGAAATGTAATTACACCTGAGACACTAACAGAGCAATGTGTGAAAGAGAGAGAAGAAGAAGCCTAACCCTAACACCAGGTGGATTTGGCTGAGGGGAAGGAGTTGTGGGAAGAAGGGAAACTGTGGTCAGAACACTTTGTATGAAATCAAACCTGAAGTATTTTATTTATTTATTTTATTAGACAGCACAAATCACTGTGCCTGAAGCAAAGCCCAACCTTCCTTCTTCACTGGGTAATGGGCCAGCTCTTTGGTGGTGTCATGCAACAGTCCTATATTCATGCAAAGTGAAGTAAATGTTCTCTTTGTCCTATTTCCCCCTTGAAATTAATAATCCTTAAGGAAACACCCTAAGCACTCAAAGCAAAATATTTAACAAATGGACCCATAATAAGAGAATGTGGACTACTTTCTCCTTTGTCACACAACTGGAGAGTTTGGGGGTGGGGAGGTAGGTGAGCCCATATCACCATGGGCCAGCAAAAAAAGAAGGCTGGATAATGGGGAAAAACATTCTACATCCAACTGAGGCAAACCAATTTTGGATACGCCAGCTACAAAGAACAGCAGCAATCCAGCAAAGACCTTGTCTCAAGATTCCCAACTCAGGCAGGCTGGTCCTTCTTTGCCTACATCTGCCAATAGTAAGAGCTTGTTTAGCACCAGTCCCTGAGCTGCTGAAAACTCACATAAGCTTCCCAGGTGGGTAACCTTAGTGCAGGAGGTTCAGGACTGGAAAAACCGGAAGTCTCCTGTAGCTTCAAGGGTTGATTGTTACTGCACTGGGAATGCAAGACTGGGGCTCAGGAATGTTTAAGATTTCAGCAGCCCTGCTGGACATTGGTGGCACAGGCTTTAATCCCAGCACTAAGGAGGCCAAGGCAGGCAGATCTCTGCAAGTTCAAGGCCAGCCTGGTGTTCTTAGCAAGAGCCAGGACAGGCTCCACAGCTACCCAGATAAACCCTATCTCAAAAAGCCAAAAAAAAAAAAAAAAAAAAAAACCTAAAAAATTAATAAATAAAAGTATTCCAGCAGGAAGACCCTGACCCACAGCCCTCAGCTAAGTACTCTTGGCACTTTCTTTGACACACCCACCCAACAACCCAGTACACCATGGACATGGGGAGCCTAAGCAATGGTGTGGTGTGTGTGTGTGTGTGTGTGTGTGTGTGTGTGTGTATGCAGGGGTCATTTTTTAGAGCACTCCAGCTGTAACTGGGAGCATTCAGGGCAAAGGGTTGCCAACACACATCAAAGATTTCCTACTTAGATACTTGCTCTGCTAGCTCACTCACAGGCTCCATTGGAATGTCAGGCTATCCCCACTTCAAAATCAAAAGCAGGCTAGGTAGTAATGTTAATGATGGACTAACCTAAAAACCAATATCTGTTCCTTGGAATTTGCTAGCTTCCTCTCACAAGGCCCTGAGATAAGAAGAATTCACACTGCTCCTCCTTTCCTGTGAGTCAACAGGTGGTAAATAGTGTCAAGAGATAGCTGTAACTCTGGTTTGCCCAGACAAGATTAATTAGCACACCTGAAGCCCTAAGGTCTGCTGACCCTAATAGCAGACCATCCGGCCTCCAAAGGTCACGTAGTACTCAATGGACAGAGGCTCCCACCCCCTCCCTAAACTTGTGGGGTTGCCTTTAAAAACACCTGTGCCCGGGGGGAGGGGGCTATTCCCTAGCCTGCATGCTAGAAGAGCCCATTTGCTCAAACATTTCCTGTTCATTAAAGCCTCTTGCGTTTTGCAGCAACTGGACTGTACATTGAGTTCTTGGGGTATCGACCGAACTTGAAAGACTCCTCATTCTGAGGGTCTTACATTTTGGGGGCTCGTCCTGGATTTGGTCGACCCCCCCAGACCCAATTCCATTGCCCGTTGGAGGTAAGAAAGAGCTCGCAACCTATATGTTTGATGTATGTCTGATGCGTCTGATGTTACGTGTTTTGACTGAGTGAATCTGTGCTTGGCCTGCACATAACTTGTACGTTATGTGTTTTTGACTCGAGTATTTGAATCTGTGCCTGTGCCTGGCCTGCAAAGGCTTGCATAGGACCAAAGGGAGAGACAGAAGTGTCCTGAGACCCTTGGTCCCTCCCTGGACGAAAGTCCGGGGTTGTTTGGAGGAGAGAAGGAGACGAAGTTTCTCTTCTCCAGGAGGGGACGGCCAGCCTCTGGACTTGCTTCCCTCCCGCTTTGTAACTTTGGTTTGGGCACCGTTTGTCTACCGTGCGGATTTGTCCTCTTCGTCGGATTGTCCCCATGGGTGAACAACTAACTACCCCACCTAAGTTTGACTTTAGATTCTCAGGAGAGCAGGGCCGGAGACCCAGCTATGAGCACACTCGTCCCCCGGACTCAGGAATGTGGCAGGGCAGCCAGAGCCTCTGGGGCTGAGCTTCAGCAGAATGGCTGAACAGCCATGGGCCGGACGCGGCATGGGCAGAGTCATGCCGGAATGGAGGGACAGGGTTATTTCTTATGAACCTGCCACCGTATATGTTTGGTTCCCAACACCAGCCGCCAGGGCTGACACTTCTCCCCAGATCTTTGTAATTGGAAAACTAAACACCCCCCTTTTGGAGTTCCTTATGTCCTCTCTCTAGGCTATTTGAGAAAAGGAAATACCAGCAAGGTTTAGATTCCTATCGAGAGTGAGGGGAAAGAAAAAGAAGAGAAGAGAGGAGAAATGGGAGTTTACACACAAAGGATAAGGGAAAAAAGGAGAACATGCTATGTTCTGTTGGTGACATTGGCCTTCAATCCCAACAGCAGTAGGGAGACAAACAAAAATTGATCTGTTTGAATTCCAAGCCTGCTATTTTACTGAGAGTGTTCTCTGAAAGTCTCCAAAGGAAAGAGGAAATATTTGTCTCAAAAATATTCAGAATAATGATAAAGATGATAATAGCAATAATAATTTAAAAATGAAATTCTCCTGTATTGATTTAATGTGTGAGTATTCTGTCTGCAGATATGCCCTTTTACCAGAAGAGGGCACTATATGCCACCAAGTGACCTCTGGAATTTATAGATAGTCTATGCTCCTGGGACCTATTCTTTAATATTTGTGTGTGTGTGTGTGGTGTGTGTGTGTGTGTGTGTGTGTGTGTAAACTGGTAGAAGACTGGGCACTTGTATGATACAGCGGCAGACAATGGGATGTGGTGTGGAGGCAGAAACCATACAAACCCTGTGTGCCTGTGGGACTGGCAATACAAGCTCCATGCCAACCGGTTCACTGATTTTACTCATGAAATAAAGAAAGGTGGATAAAGACAGACGCACTTTGGAATCAGAATCTGTGTTTCTTCACATACTAACCCAAGTTCAAACAAGCACCACGACTTGTTTGTTCTGTGTAAGCATACACTACTAGACTAGTTCAGCTTTCCTGCAATTCATGAAGTATCATCTGATCCCCAGGCCAAGTTCCCTTTGATCTAATTCATATATTTTTTTGACTTTTACGTGTATGAAGGCCAGGTTAACTATTTTAACTCTAGTTATTTTTGATTTTGTATGGAGGTGGGAGGATCTGGATATCCAGGAGTGCGCAGACATAAAGACAAAGGGGTAAGTAATTAAAAAATTAAATTGCTAGATAGAAAGACTTGAAAGAAAAACTACTGGGCAGTGGCCATGAGAGCTTATATCAACAGCACTCAGGAAGCTGTGTGAGTTTGAGTTCAACGGAGTTCAGGTCAGTAAAAGCTGCATAGGGAAGCCTCATCAAGAAAGAGCAAAAGAATATAAGAAGGAGAAGAAGAAGTGAAAGAAGAAGAAGATGACGAGAAAGATAAACAACAGAAGTCGAAGAGGGAGAAGAAGGAAAGGAAGAAGTTGATGTGGTAGAAGAAAGAAAGCAAGAAAGAAAGAAGAAAGAAGAAAACCCAGTATGGAGCAGGAAATATCCCCACATGCCTGTACTGTAACCACTCTGGTGTTAGGAGGACATATGAGTTCATGGCCAGCCTGGACTACAGACTACGTGCTGGGACAGTCCAAGCTACACAGACAAATCATGTCTTGAAAAATTGAAAACTATCTTTTTGCACTAAATCTAACTATAAATCTGAACATTTTCATGCTCAAACTGAGTAGGCCCGTTGGCAGGGAGGCAGATGAGATGCACACAGACACACACACACACACACACACACACACACACACACACACACACTAAATGATAAAGCCAAAAACAAACAAATGACAATAGTTCAGTGAAATTCTAGAGAGTGACAATAGGACTAACAGGATTTCAATGATTTTAAAATTCACAATGTATCCATAATTATAATTACAAGAGAATTAGGGCCAAGCTTTGCAGACAGAAAGGTCCCCTTTGCTCTTTGACAGGTCTGGACTTTCATGTATTCCTTGCCCTGTCACTGCTGTATAGTGAGAGCAACAACATTAGTAGAGGTAAACTAATTTGAAGTAGCTCAGTGCTTTCATATCTGTTCTCAGAAGGAAGACCTGCACCGAGCACAGATAAAGGGACACGACCTGTCTTAAAAAATCAAGTGAAAATATAAAGTAAACAAAACAAAGATTATCTTTCCTCATAAACCTGAAAATAACTGAATTCCTATCAGCAATGAGGCTTTCCCTCCTCAACCAATGTTTAACTGGAAAGCATGGCACATGCATATCTGAGTATTCCAGTGGAGATTGGTGCACAGTGTTTCTGAGGCAGAGGCAGAGGCAGAGTTTATTTCTGACTTTCACTTCTGCCTGGCCTACAAAATGAGTTTCAAGACAGCTCTCAAGGTACAGAGACAAAACCAGTTTCAAGAAGAAATGAAAGGAAGAAGGAAGGAATGGAGAGACAGTGGAGGAAATGTAAATATGGAGACAGTTAATACAAAAAACAAATAAAAAACAAAAACAAACAAACATCAAGACCAAAAAAAGTCACAAAGTCCTTAAGGCAAAACACCAACTAATTCCTGAGTATTTTTCTGCTACTACTGTTCTCAGGTCTCATGTCCTCAAAAAGAAGTAACAAAATTCCAACTTTAGCCACAGATGATGAATCAAGCCTCTGTCCTCAAAAATCTGAAAGTGGAGATTTGGAAGCTCACCAGGACTTCAGTCTGAGTACTAGAAAAGAAATGGGTATACAGAGAAATGTTGAAATAAAAATAAAAAAGACAGAAAGTCTTTCCTCTACTAAGCCATCTCCCAGGCCCTTTCTTATTTTATATTTGGCTTCTGCTGCAAATGAAGCCACGTCCCTAAATTTATCACTCTATCTTTCTTTACTTTCCTCTATTAATATCACTATCAGTACACAGAATGATTGGCTACGTTATTTGAAAGTTGGTTTGATCCTGTGCAATGCTTTGGTTATGTAGCACCAATTGTAAAGGCTATAACCCCAGTGAAAGAGAGCTTGCCCTTTCTTGACATTCTCTGCCTATAAGTTGAAATCATTGTAAAAGTTCTTCTGCACTGGCAAGTGGTACTCAGATTACACTGATTTTAATCATGTGCATGGCTAAACCACACGCATAATCTAAAAACTGATAATTCCAGGATCCATGGAGAAATGTAATTACACCTGAGACACTAACAGAGCAATGTGTGAAAGAGAGAGAAGAAGAAGCCTAACCCTAACACCAGGTGGATTTGGCTGAGGGGAAGGAGTTGTGGGAAGAAGGGAAACTGTGGTCAGAACACTTTGTATGAAATCAAACCTGAAGTATTTTATTTATTTATTTTATTAGACAGCACAAATCACTGTGCCTGAAGCAAAGCCCAACCTTCCTTCTTCACTGGGTAATGGGCCAGCTCTTTGGTGGTGTCATGCAACAGTCCTATATTCATGCAAAGTGAAGTAAATGTTCTCTTTGTCCTATTTCCCCCCTTGAAATTAATAATCCTTAAGGAAACACCCTAAGCACTCAAAGCAAAATATTTAACAAATGGACCCATAATAAGAGAATGTGGACTACTTTCTCCTTTGTCACACAACTGGAGAGTTTGGGGGTGGGGAGGTAGGTGAGCCCATATCACCATGGGCCAGCAAAAAAAGAAGGCTGGATAATGGGGAAAAACATTCTACATCCAACTGAGGCAAACCAATTTTGGATACGCCAGCTACAAAGAACAGCAGCAATCCAGCAAAGACCTTGTCTCAAGATTCCCAACTCAGGCAGGCTGGTCCTTCTTTGCCTACATCTGCCAATAGTAAGAGCTTGTTTAGCACCAGTCCCTGAGCTGCTGAAAACTCACATAAGCTTCCCAGGTGGGTAACCTTAGTTCAGGAGGTTCAGGACTGGAAAAACCGGAAGTCTCCTGTAGCTTCAAGGGTTGATTGTTACTGCACTGGGAATGCAAGACTGGGGCTCAGGAATGTTTAAGATTTCAGCAGCCCTGCTGGACATTGGTGGCACAGGCTTTAATCCCAGCACTAAGGAGGCCAAGGCAGGCAGATCTCTGCAAGTTCAAGGCCAGCCTGGTGTTCTTAGCAAGAGCCAGGACAGGCTCCACAGCTACGCAGATAAACCCTATCTCAAAAAGCCAAAAAAAAAAAAAAAAAAAAAAAAAAAACACCTAAAAAATTAATAAATAAAAGTATTCCAGCAGGAAGACCCTGACCCACAGCCCTCAGCTAAGTACTCTTGGCACTTTCTTTGACACACCCACCCAACAACCCAGTACACCATGGACATGGGGAGCCTAAGCAATGGGTGTGTGTGTGTGTGTGTGTGTGTGTGTGTGTGTGTGTGTGTGTATGCAGGGGTCATTTTTTAGAGCACTCCAGCTGTAACTGGGAGCATTCAGGGCAAAGGGTTGCCAACACACATCAAAGATTTCCTACTTAGATACTTGCTCTGCTAGCTCACTCACAGGCTCCATTGGAATGTCAGGCTATCCCCACTTCAAAATCAAAAGCAGGCTAGGTAGTAATGTTAATGATGGACTAACCTAAAAACCAATATCTGTTCCTTGGAATTTGCTAGCTTCCTCTCACAAGGCCCTGAGATAAGAAGAATTCACACTGCTCCTCCTTTCCTGTGAGTCAACAGGTGGTAAATAGTGTCAAGAGATAGCTGTAACTCTGGTTTGCCCAGACAAGATTAATTAGCACACCTGAAGCCCTAAGGTCTGCTGACCCTAATAGCAGACCATCCGGCCTCCAAAGGTCACGTAGTACTCAATGGACAGAGGCTCCCACCCCCTCCCTAAACTTGTGGGGTTGCCTTTAAAAACACCTGTGCCCGGGGGGAGGGGGCTATTCCCTAGCCTGCATGCTAGAAGAGCCCATTTGCTCAAACGTTTCCTGTTCATTAAAGCCTCTTGCGTTTTGCAGCAACTGGACTGTACATTGAGTTCTTGGGGTATCGACCGAACTTGAAAGACTCCTCATTCTGAGGGTCTTACATTTTGGGGGCTCGTCCTGGATTTGGTCGACCCCCCCAGACCCAATTCCATTGCCCGTTGGAGGTAAGAAAGAGCTCGCAACCTATATGTTTGATGTATGTCTGATGCGTCTGATGTTACGTGTTTTGACTGAGTGAATCTGTGCTTGGCCTGCACATAACTTGTACGTTATGTGTTTTTGACTCGAGTATTTGAATCTGTGCCTGTGCCTGGCCTGCAAAGGCTTGCATAGGACCAAAGGGAGAGACAGAAGTGTCCTGAGACCCTTGGTCCCTCCCTGGACGAAAGTCCGGGGTTGTTTGGAGGAGAGAAGGAGACGAAGTTTCTCTTCTCCAGGAGGGGACGGCCAGCCTCTGGACTTGCTTCCCTCCCGCTTTGTAACTTTGGTTTGGGCACCGTTTGTCTACCGCGCGGATTTGTCCTCTTCGTCGGATTGTCCCCATGGGTGAACAACTAACTACCCCACCTAAGTTTGACTTTAGATTCTCAGGAGAGCAGGGCCGGAGACCCAGCTATGAGCACACTCGTCCCCCGGACTCAGGAATGTGGCAGGGCAGCCAGAGCCTCTGGGGCTGAGCTTCAGCAGAATGGCTGAACAGCCATGGGCCGGACGCGGCATGGGCAGAGTCATGCCGGAATGGAGGGACAGGGTTATTTCTTATGAACCTGCCACCGTATATGTTTGGTTCCCAACACCAGCCGCCAGGGCTGACACTTCTCCCCAGATCTTTGTAATTGGAAAACTAAACACCCCCCTTTTGGAGTTCCTTATGTCCTCTCTCTAGGCTATTTGAGAAAAGGAAATACCAGCAAGGTTTAGATTCCTATCGAGAGTGAGGGGAAAGAAAAAGAAGAGAAGAGAGGAGAAATGGGAGTTTACACACAAAGGATAAGGGAAAAAAGGAGAACATGCTATGTTCTGTTGGTGACATTGGCCTTCAATCCCAACAGCAGTAGGGAGACAAACAAAAATTGATCTGTTTGAATTCCAAGCCTGCTATTTTACTGAGAGTGTTCTCTGAAAGTCTCCAAAGGAAAGAGGAAATATTTGTCTCAAAAATATTCAGAATAATGATAAAGATGATAATAGCAATAATAATTTAAAAATGAAATTCTCCTGTATTGATTTAATGTGTGAGTATTCTGTCTGCAGATATGCCCTTTTACCAGAAGAGGGCACTATATGCCACCAAGTGACCTCTGGAATTTATAGATAGTCTATGCTCCTGGGACCTATTCTTTAATATTGGGTGTGTGTGTGTGTGTGTGTGTGTGTGTGTGTGTGTAAACTGGTAGAAGACTGGGCACTTGTATGATACAGCGGCAGACAATGGGATGTGGTGTGGAGGCAGAAACCATACAAACCCTGTGTGCCTGTGGGACTGGCAATACAAGCTCCATGCCAACCGGTTCACTGATTTTACTCATGAAATAAAGAAAGGTGGATAAAGACAGACGCACTTTGGAATCAGAATCTGTGTTTCTTCACATACTAACCCAAGTTCAAACAAGCACCACGACTTGTTTGTTCTGTGTAAGCATACACTACTAGACTAGTTCAGCTTTCCTGCAATTCATGAAGTATCATCTGATCCCCAGGCCAAGTTCCCTTTGATCTAATTCATATATTTTTTTGACTTTTACGTGTATGAAGGCCAGGTTAACTATTTTAACTCTAGTTATTTTTGATTTTGTATGGAGGTGGGAGGATCTGGATATCCAGGAGTGCGCAGACATAAAGACAAAGGGGTAAGTAATTAAAAAATTAAATTGCTAGATAGAAAGACTTGAAAGAAAAACTACTGGGCAGTGGCCATGAGAGCTTATATCAACAGCACTCAGGAAGCTGTGTGAGTTTGAGTTCAACGGAGTTCAGGTCAGTAAAAGCTGCATAGGGAAGCCTCATCAAGAAAGAGCAAAAGAATATAAGAAGGAGAAGAAGAAGTGAAAGAAGAAGAAGATGACGAGAAAGATAAACAACAGAAGTCGAAGAGGGAGAAGAAGGAAAGGAAGAAGTTGATGTGGTAGAAGAAAGAAAGCAAGAAAGAAAGAAGAAAGAAGAAAACCCAGTATGGAGCAGGAAATATCCCCACATGCCTGTACTGTAACCACTCTGGTGTTAGGAGGACATATGAGTTCATGGCCAGCCTGGACTACAGACTACGTGCTGGGACAGTCCAAGCTACACAGACAAATCATGTCTTGAAAAATTGAAAACTATCTTTTTGCACTAAATCTAACTATAAATCTGAACATTTTCATGCTCAAACTGAGTAGGCCCGTTGGCAGGGAGGCAGATGAGATGCACACAGACACACACACACACACACACACACACACACACACACACACACACTAAATGATAAAGCCAAAAACAAACAAATGACAATAGTTCAGTGAAATTCTAGAGAGTGACAATAGGACTAACAGGATTTCAATGATTTTAAAATTCACAATGTATCCATAATTATAATTACAAGAGAATTAGGGCCAAGCTTTGCAGACAGAAAGGTCCCCTTTGCTCTTTGACAGGTCTGGACTTTCATGTATTCCTTGCCCTGTCACTGCTGTATAGTGAGAGCAACAACATTAGTAGAGGTAAACTAATTTGAAGTAGCTCAGTGCTTTCATATCTGTTCTCAGAAGGAAGACCTGCACCGAGCACAGATAAAGGGACACGACCTGTCTTAAAAAATCAAGTGAAAATATAAAGTAAACAAAACAAAGATTATCTTTCCTCATAAACCTGAAAATAACTGAATTCCTATCAGCAATGAGGCTTTCCCTCCTCAACCAATGTTTAACTGGAAAGCATGGCACATGCATATCTGAGTATTCCAGTGGAGATTGGTGCACAGTGTTTCTGAGGCAGAGGCAGAGGCAGAGTTTATTTCTGACTTTCACTTCTGCCTGGCCTACAAAATGAGTTTCAAGACAGCTCTCAAGGTACAGAGACAAAACCAGTTTCAAGAAGAAATGAAAGGAAGAAGGAAGGAATGGAGAGACAGTGGAGGAAATGTAAATATGGAGACAGTTAATACAAAAAACAAATAAAAAACAAAAACAAACAAACATCAAGACCAAAAAAAGTCACAAAGTCCTTAAGGCAAAACACCAACTAATTCCTGAGTATTTTTCTGCTACTACTGTTCTCAGGTCTCATGTCCTCAAAAAGAAGTAACAAAATTCCAACTTTAGCCACAGATGATGAATCAAGCCTCTGTCCTCAAAAATCTGAAAGTGGAGATTTGGAAGCTCACCAGGACTTCAGTCTGAGTACTAGAAAAGAAATGGGTATACAGAGAAATGTTGAAATAAAAATAAAAAAGACAGAAAGTCTTTCCTCTACTAAGCCATCTCCCAGGCCCTTTCTTATTTTATATTTGGCTTCTGCTGCAAATGAAGCCACGTCCCTAAATTTATCACTCTATCTTTCTTTACTTTCCTCTATTAATATCACTATCAGTACACAGAATGATTGGCTACGTTATTTGAAAGTTGGTTTGATCCTGTGCAATGCTTTGGTTATGTAGCACCAATTGTAAAGGCTATAACCCCAGTGAAAGAGAGCTTGCCCTTTCTTGACATTCTCTGCCTATAAGTTGAAATCATTGTAAAAGTTCTTCTGCACTGGCAAGTGGTACTCAGATTACACTGATTTTAATCATGTGCATGGCTAAACCACACGCATAATCTAAAAACTGATAATTCCAGGATCCATGGAGAAATGTAATTACACCTGAGACACTAACAGAGCAATGTGTGAAAGAGAGAGAAGAAGAAGCCTAACCCTAACACCAGGTGGATTTGGCTGAGGGGAAGGAGTTGTGGGAAGAAGGGAAACTGTGGTCAGAACACTTTGTATGAAATCAAACCTGAAGTATTTTATTTATTTATTTTATTAGACAGCACAAATCACTGTGCCTGAAGCAAAGCCCAACCTTCCTTCTTCACTGGGTAATGGGCCAGCTCTTTGGTGGTGTCATGCAACAGTCCTATATTCATGCAAAGTGAAGTAAATGTTCTCTTTGTCCTATTTCCCCCTTGAAATTAATAATCCTTAAGGAAACACCCTAAGCACTCAAAGCAAAATATTTAACAAATGGACCCATAATAAGAGAATGTGGACTACTTTCTCCTTTGTCACACAACTGGAGAGTTTGGGGGTGGGGAGGTAGGTGAGCCCATATCACCATGGGCCAGCAAAAAAAGAAGGCTGGATAATGGGGAAAAACATTCTACATCCAACTGAGGCAAACCAATTTTGGATACGCCAGCTACAAAGAACAGCAGCAATCCAGCAAAGACCTTGTCTCAAGATTCCCAACTCAGGCAGGCTGGTCCTTCTTTGCCTACATCTGCCAATAGTAAGAGCTTGTTTAGCACCAGTCCCTGAGCTGCTGAAAACTCACATAAGCTTCCCAGGTGGGTAACCTTAGTTCAGGAGGTTCAGGACTGGAAAAACCGGAAGTCTCCTGTAGCTTCAAGGGTTGATTGTTACTGCACTGGGAATGCAAGACTGGGGCTCAGGAATGTTTAAGATTTCAGCAGCCCTGCTGGACATTGGTGGCACAGGCTTTAATCCCAGCACTAAGGAGGCCAAGGCAGGCAGATCTCTGCAAGTTCAAGGCCAGCCTGGTGTTCTTAGCAAGAGCCAGGACAGGCTCCACAGCTACCCAGATAAACCCTATCTCAAAAAGCAAAAAAAAAAAAAAAAAAAAAAAACACCTAAAAAATTAATAAATAAAAGTATTCCAGCAGGAAGACCCTGACCCACAGCCCTCAGCTAAGTACTCTTGGCACTTTCTTTGACACACCCACCCAACAACCCAGTACACCATGGACATGGGGAGCCTAAGCAATGGTGTGTGTGTGTGTGTGTGTGTGTGTGTGTGTGTGTGTGTGTATGCAGGGGTCATTTTTTAGAGCACTCCAGCTGTAACTGGGAGCATTCAGGGCAAAGGGTTGCCAACACACATCAAAGATTTCCTACTTAGATACTTGCTCTGCTAGCTCACTCACAGGCTCCATTGGAATGTCAGGCTATCCCCACTTCAAAATCAAAAGCAGGCTAGGTAGTAATGTTAATGATGGACTAACCTAAAAACCAATATCTGTTCCTTGGAATTTGCTAGCTTCCTCTCACAAGGCCCTGAGATAAGAAGAATTCACACTGCTCCTCCTTTCCTGTGAGTCAACAGGTGGTAAATAGTGTCAAGAGATAGCTGTAACTCTGGTTTGCCCAGACAAGATTAATTAGCACACCTGAAGCCCTAAGGTCTGCTGACCCTAATAGCAGACCATCCGGCCTCCAAAGGTCACGTAGTACTCAATGGACAGAGGCTCCCACCCCCTCCCTAAACTTGTGGGGTTGCCTTTAAAAACACCTGTGCCCGGGGGGAGGGGGCTATTCCCTAGCCTGCATGCTAGAAGAGCCCATTTGCTCAAACGTTTCCTGTTCATTAAAGCCTCTTGCGTTTTGCAGCAACTGGACTGTACATTGAGTTCTTGGGGTATCGACCGAACTTGAAAGACTCCTCATTCTGAGGGTCTTACATTTTGGGGGCTCGTCCTGGATTTGGTCGACCCCCCAGACCCAATTCCATTGCCCGTTGGAGGTAAGAAAGAGCTCGCAACCTATATGTTTGATGTATGTCTGATGCGTCTGATGTTACGTGTTTTGACTGAGTGAATCTGTGCTTGGCCTGCACATAACTTGTGCGTTATGTGTTTTTGACTCGAGTATTTGAATCTGTGCCTGTGCCTGGCCTGCAAAGGCTTGCATAGGACCAAAGGGAGAGACAGAAGTGTCCTGAGACCCTTGGTCCCTCCCTGGACGAAAGTCCGGGGTTGTTTGGAGGAGAGAAGGAGACGAAGTTTCTCTTCTCCAGGAGGGGACGGCCAGCCTCTGGACTTGCTTCCCTCCCGCTTTGTAACTTTGGTTTGGGCACCGTTTGTCTACCGTGCGGATTTGTCCTCTTCGTCGGATTGTCCCCATGGGTGAACAACTAACTACCCCACCTAAGTTTGACTTTAGATTCTCAGGAGAGCAGGGCCGGAGACCCAGCTATGAGCACACTCGTCCCCCGGACTCAGGAATGTGGCAGGGCAGCCAGAGCCTCTGGGGCTGAGCTTCAGCAGAATGGCTGAACAGCCATGGGCCGGACGCGGCATGGGCAGAGTCATGCCGGAATGGAGGGACAGGGTTATTTCTTATGAACCTGCCACCGTATATGTTTGGTTCCCAACACCAGCCGCCAGGGCTGACACTTCTCCCCAGATCTTTGTAATTGGAAAACTAAACACCCCCCTTTTGGAGTTCCTTATGTCCTCTCTCTAGGCTATTTGAGAAAAGGAAATACCAGCAAGGTTTAGATTCCTATCGAGAGTGAGGGGAAAGAAAAAGAAGAGAAGAGAGGAGAAATGGGAGTTTACACACAAAGGATAAGGGAAAAAAGGAGAACATGCTATGTTCTGTTGGTGACATTGGCCTTCAATCCCAACAGCAGTAGGGAGACAAACAAAAATTGATCTGTTTGAATTCCAAGCCTGCTATTTTACTGAGAGTGTTCTCTGAAAGTCTCCAAAGGAAAGAGGAAATATTTGTCTCAAAAATATTCAGAATAATGATAAAGATGATAATAGCAATAATAATTTAAAAATGAAATTCTCCTGTATTGATTTAATGTGTGAGTATTCTGTCTGCAGATATGCCCTTTTACCAGAAGAGGGCACTATATGCCACCAAGTGACCTCTGGAATTTATAGATAGTCTATGCTCCTGGGACCTATTCTTTAATATTTGTGTGTGTGTGTGTGTGTGTGTGTGTGTGTAAACTGGTAGAAGACTGGGCACTTGTATGATACAGCGGCAGACAATGGGATGTGGTGTGGAGGCAGAAACCATACAAACCCTGTGTGCCTGTGGGACTGGCAATACAAGCTCCATGCCAACCGGTTCACTGATTTTACTCATGAAATAAAGAAAGGTGGATAAAGACAGACGCACTTTGGAATCAGAATCTGTGTTTCTTCACATACTAACCCAAGTTCAAACAAGCACCACGACTTGTTTGTTCTGTGTAAGCATACACTACTAGACTAGTTCAGCTTTCCTGCAATTCATGAAGTATCATCTGATCCCCAGGCCAAGTTCCCTTTGATCTAATTCATATATTTTTTTGACTTTTACGTGTATGAAGGCCAGGTTAACTATTTTAACTCTAGTTATTTTTGATTTTGTATGGAGGTGGGAGGATCTGGATATCCAGGAGTGCGCAGACATAAAGACAAAGGGGTAAGTAATTAAAAAATTAAATTGCTAGATAGAAAGACTTGAAAGAAAAACTACTGGGCAGTGGCCATGAGAGCTTATATCAACAGCACTCAGGAAGCTGTGTGAGTTTGAGTTCAACGGAGTTCAGGTCAGTAAAAGCTGCATAGGGAAGCCTCATCAAGAAAGAGCAAAAGAATATAAGAAGGAGAAGAAGAAGTGAAAGAAGAAGAAGATGACGAGAAAGATAAACAACAGAAGTCGAAGAGGGAGAAGAAGGAAAGGAAGAAGTTGATGTGGTAGAAGAAAGAAAGCAAGAAAGAAAGAAGAAAGAAGAAAACCCAGTATGGAGCAGGAAATATCCCCACATGCCTGTACTGTAACCACTCTGGTGTTAGGAGGACATATGAGTTCATGGCCAGCCTGGACTACAGACTAAGTGCTGGGACAGTCCAAGCTACACAGACAAATCATGTCTTGAAAAATTGAAAACTATCTTTTTGCACTAAATCTAACTATAAATCTGAACATTTTCATGCTCAAACTGAGTAGGCCCGTTGGCAGGGAGGCAGATGAGATGCACACAGACACACACACACACACACACACACACACACACACACACACACTAAATGATAAAGCCAAAAACAAACAAATGACAATAGTTCAGTGAAATTCTAGAGAGTGACAATAGGACTAACAGGATTTCAATGATTTTAAAATTCACAATGTATCCATAATTATAATTACAAGAGAATTAGGGCCAAGCTTTGCAGACAGAAAGGTCCCCTTTGCTCTTTGACAGGTCTGGACTTTCATGTATTCCTTGCCCTGTCACTGCTGTATAGTGAGAGCAACAACATTAGTAGAGGTAAACTAATTTGAAGTAGCTCAGTGCTTTCATATCTGTTCTCAGAAGGAAGACCTGCACCGAGCACAGATAAAGGGACACGACCTGTCTTAAAAAATCAAGTGAAAATATAAAGTAAACAAAACAAAGATTATCTTTCCTCATAAACCTGAAAATAACTGAATTCCTATCAGCAATGAGGCTTTCCCTCCTCAACCAATGTTTAACTGGAAAGCATGGCACATGCATATCTGAGTATTCCAGTGGAGATTGGTGCACAGTGTTTCTGAGGCAGAGGCAGAGGCAGAGTTTATTTCTGACTTTCACTTCTGCCTGGCCTACAAAATGAGTTTCAAGACAGCTCTCAAGGTACAGAGACAAAACCAGTTTCAAGAAGAAATGAAAGGAAGAAGGAAGGAATGGAGAGACAGTGGAGGAAATGTAAATATGGAGACAGTTAATACAAAAAACAAATAAAAAACAAAAACAAACAAACATCAAGACCAAAAAAAGTCACAAAGTCCTTAAGGCAAAACACCAACTAATTCCTGAGTATTTTTCTGCTACTACTGTTCTCAGGTCTCATGTCCTCAAAAAGAAGTAACAAAATTCCAACTTTAGCCACAGATGATGAATCAAGCCTCTGTCCTCAAAAATCTGAAAGTGGAGATTTGGAAGCTCACCAGGACTTCAGTCTGAGTACTAGAAAAGAAATGGGTATACAGAGAAATGTTGAAATAAAAATAAAAAAGACAGAAAGTCTTTCCTCTACTAAGCCATCTCCCAGGCCCTTTCTTATTTTATATTTGGCTTCTGCTGCAAATGAAGCCACGTCCCTAAATTTATCACTCTATCTTTCTTTACTTTCCTCTATTAATATCACTATCAGTACACAGAATGATTGGCTACGTTATTTGAAAGTTGGTTTGATCCTGTGCAATGCTTTGGTTATGTAGCACCAATTGTAAAGGCTATAACCCCAGTGAAAGAGAGCTTGCCCTTTCTTGACATTCTCTGCCTATAAGTTGAAATCATTGTAAAAGTTCTTCTGCACTGGCAAGTGGTACTCAGATTACACTGATTTTAATCATGTGCATGGCTAAACCACACGCATAATCTAAAAACTGATAATTCCAGGATCCATGGAGAAATGTAATTACACCTGAGACACTAACAGAGCAATGTGTGAAAGAGAGAGAAGAAGAAGCCTAACCCTAACACCAGGTGGATTTGGCTGAGGGGAAGGAGTTGTGGGAAGAAGGGAAACTGTGGTCAGAACACTTTGTATGAAATCAAACCTGAAGTATTTTATTTATTTATTTTATTAGACAGCACAAATCACTGTGCCTGAAGCAAAGCCCAACCTTCCTTCTTCACTGGGTAATGGGCCAGCTCTTTGGTGGTGTCATGCAACAGTCCTATATTCATGCAAAGTGAAGTAAATGTTCTCTTTGTCCTATTTCCCCCTTGAAATTAATAATCCTTAAGGAAACACCCTAAGCACTCAAAGCAAAATATTTAACAAATGGACCCATAATAAGAGAATGTGGACTACTTTCTCCTTTGTCACACAACTGGAGAGTTTGGGGGTGGGGAGGTAGGTGAGCCCATATCACCATGGGCCAGCAAAAACAGAAGGCTGGATAATGGGGAAAAACATTCTACATCCAACTGAGGCAAACCAATTTTGGATACGCCAGCTACAAAGAACAGCAGCAATCCAGCAAAGACCTTGTCTCAAGATTCCCAACTCAGGCAGGCTGGTCCTTCTTTGCCTACATCTGCCAATAGTAAGAGCTTGTTTAGCACCAGTCCCTGAGCTGCTGAAAACTCACATAAGCTTCCCAGGTGGGTAACCTTAGTTCAGGAGGTTCAGGACTGGAAAAACCGGAAGTCTCCTGTAGCTTCAAGGGTTGATTGTTACTGCACTGGGAATGCAAGACTGGGGCTCAGGAATGTTTAAGATTTCAGCAGCCCTGCTGGACATTGGTGGCACAGGCTTTAATCCCAGCACTAAGGAGGCCAAGGCAGGCAGATCTCTGCAAGTTCAAGGCCAGCCTGGTGTTCTTAGCAAGAGCCAGGACAGGCTCCACAGCTACGCAGATAAACCCTATCTCAAAAAGCCAAAAAAAAAAAAAAAAAAAAAAAAAAAAAAAAACACCTAAAAAATTAATAAATAAAAGTATTCCAGCAGGAAGACCCTGACCCACAGCCCTCAGCTAAGTACTCTTGGCACTTTCTTTGACACACCCACCCAACAACCCAGTACACCATGGACATGGGGAGCCTAAGCAATGGTGTGTGTGTGTGTGTGTGTGTGTGTGTGTGTGTGTGTGTGTATGCAGGGGTCATTTTTTAGAGCACTCCAGCTGTAACTGGGAGCATTCAGGGCAAAGGGTTGCCAACACACATCAAAGATTTCCTACTTAGATACTTGCTCTGCTAGCTCACTCACAGGCTCCATTGGAATGTCAGGCTATCCCCACTTCAAAATCAAAAGCAGGCTAGGTAGTAATGTTAATGATGGACTAACCTAAAAACCAATATCTGTTCCTTGGAATTTGCTAGCTTCCTCTCACAAGGCCCTGAGATAAGAAGAATTCACACTGCTCCTCCTTTCCTGTGAGTCAACAGGTGGTAAATAGTGTCAAGAGATAGCTGTAACTCTGGTTTGCCCAGACAAGATTAATTAGCACACCTGAAGCCCTAAGGTCTGCTGACCCTAATAGCAGACCATCCGGCCTCCAAAGGTCACGTAGTACTCAATGGACAGAGGCTCCCACCCCCCTCCCTAAACTTGTGGGGTTGCCTTTAAAAACACCTGTGCCCGGGGGGGAGGGGGCTATTCCCTAGCCTGCATGCTAGAAGAGCCCATTTGCTCAAACGTTTCCTGTTCATTAAAGCCTCTTGCGTTTTGCAGCAACTGGACTGTACATTGAGTTCTTGGGGTATCGACCGAACTTGAAAGACTCCTCATTCTGAGGGTCTTACATTTTGGGGGCTCGTCCTGGATTTGGTCGACCCCCCAGACCCAATTCCATTGCCCGTTGGAGGTAAGAAAGAGCTCGCAACCTATATGTTTGATGTATGTCTGATGCGTCTGATGTTACGTGTTTTGACTGAGTGAATCTGTGCTTGGCCTGCACATAACTTGTACGTTATGTGTTTTTGACTCGAGTATTTGAATCTGTGCCTGTGCCTGGCCTGCAAAGGCTTGCATAGGACCAAAGGGAGAGACAGAAGTGTCCTGAGACCCTTGGTCCCTCCCTGGACGAAAGTCCGGGGGTTGTTTGGAGGAGAGAAGGAGACGAAGTTTCTCTTCTCCAGGAGGGGACGGCCAGCCTCTGGACTTGCTTCCCTCCCGCTTTGTAACTTTGGTTTGGGCACCGTTTGTCTACCGCGCGGATTTGTCCTCTTCGTCGGATTGTCCCCATGGGTGAACAACTAACTACCCCACCTAAGTTTGACTTTAGATTCTCAGGAGAGCAGGGCCGGAGACCCAGCTATGAGCACACTCGTCCCCCGGACTCAGGAATGTGGCAGGGCAGCCAGAGCCTCTGGGGCTGAGCTTCAGCAGAATGGCTGAACAGCCATGGGCCGGACGCGGCATGGGCAGAGTCATGCCGGAATGGAGGGACAGGGTTATTTCTTATGAACCTGCCACCGTATATGTTTGGTTCCCAACACCAGCCGCCAGGGCTGACACTTCTCCCCAGATCTTTGTAATTGGAAAACTAAACACCCCCCTTTTGGAGTTCCTTATGTCCTCTCTCTAGGCTATTTGAGAAAAGGAAATACCAGCAAGGTTTAGATTCCTATCGAGAGTGAGGGGAAAGAAAAAGAAGAGAAGAGAGGAGAAATGGGAGTTTACACACAAAGGATAAGGGAAAAAAGGAGAACATGCTATGTTCTGTTGGTGACATTGGCCTTCAATCCCAACAGCAGTAGGGAGACAAACAAAAATTGATCTGTTTGAATTCCAAGCCTGCTATTTTACTGAGAGTGTTCTCTGAAAGTCTCCAAAGGAAAGAGGAAATATTTGTCTCAAAAATATTCAGAATAATGATAAAGATGATAATAGCAATAATAATTTAAAAATGAAATTCTCCTGTATTGATTTAATGTGTGAGTATTCTGTCTGCAGATATGCCCTTTTACCAGAAGAGGGCACTATATGCCACCAAGTGACCTCTGGAATTTATAGATAGTCTATGCTCCTGGGACCTATTCTTTAATATTTGTGTGTGTGTGTGTGTGTGTGTGTGTGTGTGTGTGTGTGTAAACTGGTAGAAGACTGGGCACTTGTATGATACAGCGGCAGACAATGGGATGTGGTGTGGAGGCAGAAACCATACAAACCCTGTGTGCCTGTGGGACTGGCAATACAAGCTCCATGCCAACCGGTTCACTGATTTTACTTATGAAATAAAGAAAGGTGGATAAAGACAGACGCACTTTGGAATCAGAATCTGTGTTTCTTCACATACTAACCCAAGTTCAAACAAGCACCACGACTTGTTTGTTCTGTGTAAGCATACACTACTAGACTAGTTCAGCTTTCCTGCAATTCATGAAGTATCATCTGATCCCCAGGCCAAGTTCCCTTTGATCTAATTCATATATTTTTTTGACTTTTACGTGTATGAAGGCCAGGTTAACTATTTTAACTCTAGTTATTTTTGATTTTGTATGGAGGTGGGAGGATCTGGATATCCAGGAGTGCGCAGACATAAAGACAAAGGGGTAAGTAATTAAAAAATTAAATTGCTAGATAGAAAGACTTGAAAGAAAAACTACTGGGCAGTGGCCATGAGAGCTTATATCAACAGCACTCAGGAAGCTGTGTGAGTTTGAGTTCAACGGAGTTCAGGTCAGTAAAAGCTGCATAGGGAAGCCTCATCAAGAAAGAGCAAAAGAATATAAGAAGGAGAAGAAGAAGTGAAAGAAGAAGAAGATGACGAGAAAGATAAACAACAGAAGTCGAAGAGGGAGAAGAAGGAAAGGAAGAAGTTGATGTGGTAGAAGAAAGAAAGCAAGAAAGAAAGAAGAAAGAAGAAAACCCAGTATGGAGCAGGAAATATCCCCACATGCCTGTACTGTAACCACTCTGGTGTTAGGAGGACATATGAGTTCATGGCCAGCCTGGACTACAGACTAAGTGCTGGGACAGTCCAAGCTACACAGACAAATCATGTCTTGAAAAATTGAAAACTATCTTTTTGCACTAAATCTAACTATAAATCTGAACATTTTCATGCTCAAACTGAGTAGGCCCGTTGGCAGGGAGGCAGATGAGATGCACACAGACACACACACACACACACACACACACACACACACACACACACTAAATGATAAAGCCAAAAACAAACAAATGACAATAGTTCAGTGAAATTCTAGAGAGTGACAATAGGACTAACAGGATTTCAATGATTTTAAAATTCACAATGTATCCATAATTATAATTACAAGAGAATTAGGGCCAAGCTTTGCAGACAGAAAGGTCCCCTTTGCTCTTTGACAGGTCTGGACTTTCATGTATTCCTTGCCCTGTCACTGCTGTATAGTGAGAGCAACAACATTAGTAGAGGTAAACTAATTTGAAGTAGCTCAGTGCTTTCATATCTGTTCTCAGAAGGAAGACCTGCACCGAGCACAGATAAAGGGACACGACCTGTCTTAAAAAATCAAGTGAAAATATAAAGTAAACAAAACAAAGATTATCTTTCCTCATAAACCTGAAAATAACTGAATTCCTATCAGCAATGAGGCTTTCCCTCCTCAACCAATGTTTAACTGGAAAGCATGGCACATGCATATCTGAGTATTCCAGTGGAGATTGGTGCACAGTGTTTCTGAGGCAGAGGCAGAGGCAGAGTTTATTTCTGACTTTCACTTCTGCCTGGCCTACAAAATGAGTTTCAAGACAGCTCTCAAGGTACAGAGACAAAACCAGTTTCAAGAAGAAATGAAAGGAAGAAGGAAGGAATGGAGAGACAGTGGAGGAAATGTAAATATGGAGACAGTTAATACAAAAAACAAATAAAAAACAAAAACAAACAAACATCAAGACCAAAAAAAGTCACAAAGTCCTTAAGGCAAAACACCAACTAATTCCTGAGTATTTTTCTGCTACTACTGTTCTCAGGTCTCATGTCCTCAAAAAGAAGTAACAAAATTCCAACTTTAGCCACAGATGATGAATCAAGCCTCTGTCCTCAAAAATCTGAAAGTGGAGATTTGGAAGCTCACCAGGACTTCAGTCTGAGTACTAGAAAAGAAATGGGTATACAGAGAAATGTTGAAATAAAAATAAAAAAGACAGAAAGTCTTTCCTCTACTAAGCCATCTCCCAGGCCCTTTCTTATTTTATATTTGACTTCTGCTGCAAATGAAGCCACGTCCCTAAATTTATCACTCTATCTTTCTTTACTTTCCTCTATTAATATCACTATCAGTACACAGAATGATTGGCTACGTTATTTGAAAGTTGGTTTGATCCTGTGCAATGCTTTGGTTATGTAGCACCAATTGTAAAGGCTATAACCCCAGTGAAAGAGAGCTTGCCCTTTCTTGACATTCTCTGCCTATAAGTTGAAATCATTGTAAAAGTTCTTCTGCACTGGCAAGTGGTACTCAGATTACACTGATTTTAATCATGTGCATGGCTAAACCACACGCATAATCTAAAAACTGATAATTCCAGGATCCATGGAGAAATGTAATTACACCTGAGACACTAACAGAGCAATGTGTGAAAGAGAGAGAAGAAGAAGCCTAACCCTAACACCAGGTGGATTTGGCTGAGGGGAAGGAGTTGTGGGAAGAAGGGAAACTGTGGTCAGAACACTTTGTATGAAATCAAACCTGAAGTATTTTATTTATTTATTTTATTAGACAGCACAAATCACTGTGCCTGAAGCAAAGCCCAACCTTCCTTCTTCACTGGGTAATGGGCCAGCTCTTTGGTGGTGTCATGCAACAGTCCTATATTCATGCAAAGTGAAGTAAATGTTCTCTTTGTCCTATTTCCCCCTTGAAATTAATAATCCTTAAGGAAACACCCTAAGCACTCAAAGCAAAATATTTAACAAATGGACCCATAATAAGAGAATGTGGACTACTTTCTCCTTTGTCACACAACTGGAGAGTTTGGGGGTGGGGAGGTAGGTGAGCCCATATCACCATGGGCCAGCAAAAACAGAAGGCTGGATAATGGGGAAAAACATTCTACATCCAACTGAGGCAAACCAATTTTGGATACGCCAGCTACAAAGAACAGCAGCAATCCAGCAAAGACCTTGTCTCAAGATTCCCAACTCAGGCAGGCTGGTCCTTCTTTGCCTACATCTGCCAATAGTAAGAGCTTGTTTAGCACCAGTCCCTGAGCTGCTGAAAACTCACATAAGCTTCCCAGGTGGGTAACCTTAGTTCAGGAGGTTCAGGACTGGAAAAACCGGAAGTCTCCTGTAGCTTCAAGGGTTGATTGTTACTGCACTGGGAATGCAAGACTGGGGCTCAGGAATGTTTAAGATTTCAGCAGCCCTGCTGGACATTGGTGGCACAGGCTTTAATCCCAGCACTAAGGAGGCCAAGGCAGGCAGGTCTCTGCAAGTTCAAGGCCAGCCTGGTGTTCTTAGCAAGAGCCAGGACAGGCTCCACAGCTACGCAGATAAACCCTATCTCAAAAAAAAAAAAAAAAAAAAAAAAAAAAAACCTAAAAAATTAATAAATAAAAGTATTCCAGCAGGAAGACCCTGACCCACAGCCCTCAGCTAAGTACTCTTGGCACTTTCTTTGACACACCCACCCAACAACCCAGTACACCATGGACATGGGGAGCCTAAGCAATGGTGTGTGTGTGTGTGTGTGTGTGTGTGTGTGTGTGTGTGTGTATGCAGGGGTCATTTTTTAGAGCACTCCAGCTGTAACTGGGAGCATTCAGGGCAAAGGGTTGCCAACACACATCAAAGATTTCCTACTTAGATACTTGCTCTGCTAGCTCACTCACAGGCTCCATTGGAATGTCAGGCTATCCCCACTTCAAAATCAAAAGCAGGCTAGGTAGTAATGTTAATGATGGACTAACCTAAAAACCAATATCTGTTCCTTGGAATTTGCTAGCTTCCTCTCACAAGGCCCTGAGATAAGAAGAATTCACACTGCTCCTCCTTTCCTGTGAGTCAACAGGTGGTAAATAGTGTCAAGAGATAGCTGTAACTCTGGTTTGCCCAGACAAGATTAATTAGCACACCTGAAGCCCTAAGGTCTGCTGACCCTAATAGCAGACCATCCGGCCTCCAAAGGTCACGTAGTACTCAATGGACAGAGGCTCCCACCCCCCTCCCTAAACTTGTGGGGTTGCCTTTAAAAACACCTGTGCCCGGGGGGAGGGGGGCTATTCCCTAGCCTGCATGCTAGAAGAGCCCATTTGCTCAAACGTTTCCTGTTCATTAAAGCCTCTTGCGTTTTGCAGCAACTGGACTGTACATTGAGTTCTTGGGGTATCGACCGAACTTGAAAGACTCCTCATTCTGAGGGTCTTACATTTTGGGGGCTCGTCCTGGATTTGGTCGACCCCCCCAGACCCAATTCCATTGCCCGTTGGAGGTAAGAAAGAGCTCGCAACCTATATGTTTGATGTATGTCTGATGCGTCTGATGTTACGTGTTTTGACTGAGTGAATCTGTGCTTGGCCTGCACATAACTTGTACGTTATGTGTTTTTGACTCGAGTATTTGAATCTGTGCCTGTGCCTGGCCTGCAAAGGCTTGCATAGGACCAAAGGGAGAGACAGAAGTGTCCTGAGACCCTTGGTCCCTCCCTGGACGAAAGTCCGGGGGTTGTTTGGAGGAGAGAAGGAGACGAAGTTTCTCTTCTCCAGGAGGGGACGGCCAGCCTCTGGACTTGCTTCCCTCCCGCTTTGTAACTTTGGTTTGGGCACCGTTTGTCTACCGCGCGGATTTGTCCTCTTCGTCGGATTGTCCCCATGGGTGAACAACTAACTACCCCACCTAAGTTTGACTTTAGATTCTCAGGAGAGCAGGGCCGGAGACCCAGCTATGAGCACACTCGTCCCCCGGACTCAGGAATGTGGCAGGGCAGCCAGAGCCTCTGGGGCTGAGCTTCAGCAGAATGGCTGAACAGCCATGGGCCGGACGCGGCATGGGCAGAGTCATGCCGGAATGGAGGGACAGGGTTATTTCTTATGAACCTGCCACCGTATATGTTTGGTTCCCAACACCAGCCGCCAGGGCTGACACTTCTCCCCAGATCTTTGTAATTGGAAAACTAAACACCCCCCTTTTGGAGTTCCTTATGTCCTCTCTCTAGGCTATTTGAGAAAAGGAAATACCAGCAAGGTTTAGATTCCTATCGAGAGTGAGGGGAAAGAAAAAGAAGAGAAGAGAGGAGAAATGGGAGTTTACACACAAAGGATAAGGGAAAAAAGGAGAACATGCTATGTTCTGTTGGTGACATTGGCCTTCAATCCCAACAGCAGTAGGGAGACAAACAAAAATTGATCTGTTTGAATTCCAAGCCTGCTATTTTACTGAGAGTGTTCTCTGAAAGTCTCCAAAGGAAAGAGGAAATATTTGTCTCAAAAATATTCAGAATAATGATAAAGATGATAATAGCAATAATAATTTAAAAATGAAATTCTCCTGTATTGATTTAATGTGTGAGTATTCTGTCTGCAGATATGCCCTTTTACCAGAAGAGGGCACTATATGCCACCAAGTGACCTCTGGAATTTATAGATAGTCTATGCTCCTGGGACCTATTCTTTAATATTTGTGTGGTGTGTGTGTGTGTGTGTGTGTGTGTGTGTGTGTGTGTGTGTGTAAACTGGTAGAAGACTGGGCACTTGTATGATACAGCGGCAGACAATGGGATGTGGTGTGGAGGCAGAAACCATACAAACCCTGTGTGCCTGTGGGACTGGCAATACAAGCTCCATGCCAACCGGTTCACTGATTTTACTTATGAAATAAAGAAAGGTGGATAAAGACAGACGCACTTTGGAATCAGAATCTGTGTTTCTTCACATACTAACCCAAGTTCAAACAAGCACCACGACTTGTTTGTTCTGTGTAAGCATACACTACTAGACTAGTTCAGCTTTCCTGCAATTCATGAAGTATCATCTGATCCCCAGGCCAAGTTCCCTTTGATCTAATTCATATATTTTTTTGACTTTTACGTGTATGAAGGCCAGGTTAACTATTTTAACTCTAGTTATTTTTGATTTTGTATGGAGGTGGGAGGATCTGGATATCCAGGAGTGCGCAGACATAAAGACAAAGGGGTAAGTAATTAAAAAATTAAATTGCTAGATAGAAAGACTTGAAAGAAAAACTACTGGGCAGTGGCCATGAGAGCTTATATCAACAGCACTCAGGAAGCTGTGTGAGTTTGAGTTCAACGGAGTTCAGGTCAGTAAAAGCTGCATAGGGAAGCCTCATCAAGAAAGAGCAAAAGAATATAAGAAGGAGAAGAAGAAGTGAAAGAAGAAGAAGATGACGAGAAAGATAAACAACAGAAGTCGAAGAGGGAGAAGAAGGAAAGGAAGAAGTTGATGTGGTAGAAGAAAGAAAGCAAGAAAGAAAGAAGAAAGAAGAAAACCCAGTATGGAGCAGGAAATATCCCCACATGCCTGTACTGTAACCACTCTGGTGTTAGGAGGACATATGAGTTCATGGCCAGCCTGGACTACAGACTACGTGCTGGGACAGTCCAAGCTACACAGACAAATCATGTCTTGAAAAATTGAAAACTATCTTTTTGCACTAAATCTAACTATAAATCTGAACATTTTCATGCTCAAACTGAGTAGGCCCGTTGGCAGGGAGGCAGATGAGATGCACACAGACACACACACACACACACACACACACACACACACACACACTAAATGATAAAGCCAAAAACAAACAAATGACAATAGTTCAGTGAAATTCTAGAGAGTGACAATAGGACTAACAGGATTTCAATGATTTTAAAATTCACAATGTATCCATAATTATAATTACAAGAGAATTAGGGCCAAGCTTTGCAGACAGAAAGGTCCCCTTTGCTCTTTGACAGGTCTGGACTTTCATGTATTCCTTGCCCTGTCACTGCTGTATAGTGAGAGCAACAACATTAGTAGAGGTAAACTAATTTGAAGTAGCTCAGTGCTTTCATATCTGTTCTCAGAAGGAAGACCTGCACCGAGCACAGATAAAGGGACACGACCTGTCTTAAAAAATCAAGTGAAAATATAAAGTAAACAAAACAAAGATTATCTTTCCTCATAAACCTGAAAATAACTGAATTCCTATCAGCAATGAGGCTTTCCCTCCTCAACCAATGTTTAACTGGAAAGCATGGCACATGCATATCTGAGTATTCCAGTGGAGATTGGTGCACAGTGTTTCTGAGGCAGAGGCAGAGGCAGAGTTTATTTCTGACTTTCACTTCTGCCTGGCCTACAAAATGAGTTTCAAGACAGCTCTCAAGGTACAGAGACAAAACCAGTTTCAAGAAGCAATGAAAGGAAGAAGGAAGGAATGGAGAGACAGTGGAGGAAATGTAAATATGGAGACAGTTAATACAAAAAACAAATAAAAAACAAAAACAAACAAACATCAAGACCAAAAAAAGTCACAAAGTCCTTAAGGCAAAACACCAACTAATTCCTGAGTATTTTTCTGCTACTACTGTTCTCAGGTCTCATGTCCTCAAAAAGAAGTAACAAAATTCCAACTTTAGCCACAGATGATGAATCAAGCCTCTGTCCTCAAAAATCTGAAAGTGGAGATTTGGAAGCTCACCAGGACTTCAGTCTGAGTACTAGAAAAGAAATGGGTATACAGAGAAATGTTGAAATAAAAATAAAAAAGACAGAAAGTCTTTCCTCTACTAAGCCATCTCCCAGGCCCTTTCTTATTTTATATTTGACTTCTGCTGCAAATGAAGCCACGTCCCTAAATTTATCACTCTATCTTTCTTTACTTTCCTCTATTAATATCACTATCAGTACACAGAATGATTGGCTACGTTATTTGAAAGTTGGTTTGATCCTGTGCAATGCTTTGGTTATGTAGCACCAATTGTAAAGGCTATAACCCCAGTGAAAGAGAGCTTGCCCTTTCTTGACATTCTCTGCCTATAAGTTGAAATCATTGTAAAAGTTCTTCTGCACTGGCAAGTGGTACTCAGATTACACTGATTTTAATCATGTGCATGGCTAAACCACACGCATAATCTAAAAACTGATAATTCCAGGATCCATGGAGAAATGTAATTACACCTGAGACACTAACAGAGCAATGTGTGAAAGAGAGAGAAGAAGAAGCCTAACCCTAACACCAGGTGGATTTGGCTGAGGGGAAGGAGTTGTGGGAAGAAGGGAAACTGTGGTCAGAACACTTTGTATGAAATCAAACCTGAAGTATTTTATTTATTTATTTTATTAGACAGCACAAATCACTGTGCCTGAAGCAAAGCCCAACCTTCCTTCTTCACTGGGTAATGGGCCAGCTCTTTGGTGGTGTCATGCAACAGTCCTATATTCATGCAAAGTGAAGTAAATGTTCTCTTTGTCCTATTTCCCCCCTTGAAATTAATAATCCTTAAGGAAACACCCTAAGCACTCAAAGCAAAATATTTAACAAATGGACCCATAATAAGAGAATGTGGACTACTTTCTCCTTTGTCACACAACTGGAGAGTTTGGGGGTGGGGAGGTAGGTGAGCCCATATCACCATGGGCCAGCAAAAAAAGAAGGCTGGATAATGGGGAAAAACATTCTACATCCAACTGAGGCAAACCAATTTTGGATACGCCAGCTACAAAGAACAGCAGCAATCCAGCAAAGACCTTGTCTCAAGATTCCCAACTCAGGCAGGCTGGTCCTTCTTTGCCTACATCTGCCAATAGTAAGAGCTTGTTTAGCACCAGTCCCTGAGCTGCTGAAAACTCACATAAGCTTCCCAGGTGGGTAACCTTAGTTCAGGAGGTTCAGGACTGGAAAAACCGGAAGTCTCCTGTAGCTTCAAGGGTTGATTGTTACTGCACTGGGAATGCAAGACTGGGGCTCAGGAATGTTTAAGATTTCAGCAGCCCTGCTGGACATTGGTGGCACAGGCTTTAATCCCAGCACTAAGGAGGCCAAGGCAGGCAGATCTCTGCAAGTTCAAGGCCAGCCTGGTGTTCTTAGCAAGAGCCAGGACAGGCTCCACAGCTACGCAGATAAACCCTATCTCAAAAAGCCAAAAAAAAAAAAAAAAAAACACCTAAAAAATTAATAAATAAAAGTATTCCAGCAGGAAGACCCTGACCCACAGCCCTCAGCTCAGTACTCTTGGCACTTTCTTTGACACACCCACCCAACAACCCAGTACACCATGGACATGGGGAGCCTAAGCAATGGTGTGTGTGTGTGTGTGTGTGTGTGTGTGTGTGTGTGTGTGTGTGTGTATGCAGGGGTCATTTTTTAGAGCACTCCAGCTGTAACTGGGAGCATTCAGGGCAAAGGGTTGCCAACACACATCAAAGATTTCCTACTTAGATACTTGCTCTGCTAGCTCACTCACAGGCTCCATTGGAATGTCAGGCTATCCCCACTTCAAAATCAAAAGCAGGCTAGGTAGTAATGTTAATGATGGACTAACCTAAAAACCAATATCTGTTCCTTGGAATTTGCTAGCTTCCTCTCACAAGGCCCTGAGATAAGAAGAATTCACACTGCTCCTCCTTTCCTGTGAGTCAACAGGTGGTAAATAGTGTCAAGAGATAGCTGTAACTCTGGTTTGCCCAGACAAGATTAATTAGCACACCTGAAGCCCTAAGGTCTGCTGACCCTAATAGCAGACCATCCGGCCTCCAAAGGTCACGTAGTACTCAATGGACAGAGGCTCCCACCCCCTCCCTAAACTTGTGGGGTTGCCTTTAAAAACACCTGTGCCCGGGGGGGAGGGGGCTATTACCTAGCCTGCATGCTAGAAGAGCCCATTTGCTCAAACGTTTCCTGTTCATTAAAGCCTCTTGCGTTTTGCAGCAACTGGACTGTACATTGAGTTCTTGGGGTATCGACCGAACTTGAAAGACTCCTCATTCTGAGGGTCTTACATTTTGGGGGCTCGTCCTGGATTTGGTCGACCCCCCCAGACCCAATTCCATTGCCCGTTGGAGGTAAGAAAGAGCTCGCAACCTATATGTTTGATGTATGTCTGATGCGTCTGATGTTACGTGTTTTGACTGAGTGAATCTGTGCTTGGCCTGCACATAACTCGTACGTTATGTGTTTTTGACTCGAGTATTTGAATCTGTGCCTGTGCCTGGCTTGCAAAGGCTTGCATAGGACCAAAGGGAGAGACAGAAGTGTCCTGAGACCCTTGGTCCCTCCCTGGACGAAAGTCCGGGGGTTGTTTGGAGGAGAGAAGGAGACGAAGTTTCTCTTCTCCAGGAGGGGACGGCCAGCCTCTGGACTTGCTTCCCTCCCGCTTTGTAACTTTGGTTTGGGCACCGTTTGTCTACCGCGCGGATTTGTCCTCTTCGTCGGATTGTCCCCATGGGTGAACAACTAACTACCCCACCTAAGTTTGACTTTAGATTCTCAGGAGAGCAGGGCCGGAGACCCAGCTATGAGCACACTCGTCCCCCGGACTCAGGAATGTGGCAGGGCAGCCAGAGCCTCTGGGGCTGAGCTTCAGCAGAATGGCTGAACAGCCATGGGCCGGACGCGGCATGGGCAGAGTCATGCCGGAATGGAGGGACAGGGTTATTTCTTATGAACCTGCCACCGTATATGTTTGGTTCCCAACACCAGCCGCCAGGGCTGACACTTCTCCCCAGATCTTTGTAATTGGAAAACTAAACACCCCCTTTTGGAGTTCCTTATGTCCTCTCTCTAGGCTATTTGAGAAAAGGAAATACCAGCAAGGTTTAGATTCCTATCGAGAGTGAGGGGAAAGAAAAAGAAAAGAAGAGAGGAGAAATGGGAGTTTACACACAAAGGATAAGGGAAAAAAAGGAGAACATGCTATGTTCTGTTGGTGACATTGGCCTTCAATCCCAACAGCAGTAGGGAGACAAACAAAAATTGATCTGTTTGAATTCCAAGCCTGCTATTTTACTGAGAGTGTTCTCTGAAAGTCTCCAAAGGAAAGAGGAAATATTTGTCTCAAAAATATTCAGAATAATGATAAAGATGATAATAGCAATAATAATTTAAAAATGAAATTCTCCTGTATTGATTTAATGTGTGAGTATTCTGTCTGCAGATATGCCCTTTTACCAGAAGAGGGCACTATATGCCACCAAGTGACCTCTGGAATTTATAGATAGTCTATGCTCCTGGGACCTATTCTTTAATATTTGTGTGTGTGTGTGTGTGTGTGTGTGTGTGTGTGTGTGTGTGTAAACTGGTAGAAGACTGGGCACTTGTATGATACAGCGGCAGACAATGGGATGTGGTGTGGAGGCAGAAACCATACAAACCCTGTGTGCCTGTGGGACTGGCAATACAAGCTCCATGCCAACCGGTTCACTGATTTTACTCATGAAATAAAGAAAGGTGGATAAAGACAGACGCACTTTGGAATCAGAATCTGTGTTTCTTCACATACTAACCCAAGTTCAAACAAGCACCACGACTTGTTTGTTCTGTGTAAGCATACACTACTAGACTAGTTCAGCTTTCCTGCAATTCATGAAGTATCATCTGATCCCCAGGCCAAGTTCCCTTTGATCTAATTCATATATTTTTTTGACTTTTACGTGTATGAAGGCCAGGTTAACTATTTTAACTCTAGTTATTTTTGATTTTGTATGGAGGTGGGAGGATCTGGATATCCAGGAGTGCGCAGACATAAAGACAAAGGGGTAAGTAATTAAAAAATTAAATTGCTAGATAGAAAGACTTGAAAGAAAAACTACTGGGCAGTGGCCATGAGAGCTTATATCAACAGCACTCAGGACGCTGTGTGAGTTTGAGTTCAACGGAGTTCAGGTCAGTAAAAGCTGCATAGGGAAGCCTCATCAAGAAAGAGCAAAAGAATATAAGAAGGAGAAGAAGAAGTGAAAGAAGAAGAAGATGACGAGAAAGATAAACAACAGAAGTCGAAGAGGGAGAAGAAGGAAAGGAAGAAGTTGATGTGGTAGAAGAAAGAAAGCAAGAAAGAAAGAAGAAAGAAGAAAACCCAGTATGGAGCAGGAAATATCCCCACATGCCTGTACTGTAACCACTCTGGTGTTAGGAGGACATATGAGTTCATGGCCAGCCTGGACTACAGACTACGTGCTGGGACAGTCCAAGCTACACAGACAAATCATGTCTTGAAAAATTGAAAACTATCTTTTTGCACTAAATCTAACTATAAATCTGAACATTTTCATGCTCAAACTGAGTAGGCCCGTTGGCAGGGAGGCAGATGAGATGCACACAGACACACACACACACACACACACACACACACACACACACACACACTAAATGATAAAGCCAAAAACAAACAAATGACAATAGTTCAGTGAAATTCTAGAGAGTGACAATAGGACTAACAGGATTTCAATGATTTTAAAATTCACAATGTATCCATAATTATAATTACAAGAGAATTAGGGCCAAGCTTTGCAGACAGAAAGGTCCCCTTTGCTCTTTGACAGGTCTGGACTTTCATGTATTCCTTGCCCTGTCACTGCTGTATAGTGAGAGCAACAACATTAGTAGAGGTAAACTAATTTGAAGTAGCTCAGTGCTTTCATATCTGTTCTCAGAAGGAAGACCTGCACCGAGCACAGATAAAGGGACACGACCTGTCTTAAAAAATCAAGTGAAAATATAAAGTAAACAAAACAAAGATTATCTTTCCTCATAAACCTGAAAATAACTGAATTCCTATCAGCAATGAGGCTTTCCCTCCTCAACCAATGTTTAACTGGAAAGCATGGCACATGCATATCTGAGTATTCCAGTGGAGATTGGTGCACAGTGTTTCTGAGGCAGAGGCAGAGGCAGAGTTTATTTCTGACTTTCACTTCTGCCTGGCCTACAAAATGAGTTTCAAGACAGCTCTCAAGGTACAGAGACAAAACCAGTTTCAAGAAGCAATGAAAGGAAGAAGGAAGGAATGGAGAGACAGTGGAGGAAATGTAAATATGGAGACAGTTAATACAAAAAACAAATAAAAAACAAAAACAAACAAACATCAAGACCAAAAAAAGTCACAAAGTCCTTAAGGCAAAACACCAACTAATTCCTGAGTATTTTTCTGCTACTACTGTTCTCAGGTCTCATGTCCTCAAAAAGAAGTAACAAAATTCCAACTTTAGCCACAGATGATGAATCAAGCCTCTGTCCTCAAAAATCTGAAAGTGGAGATTTGGAAGCTCACCAGGACTTCAGTCTGAGTACTAGAAAAGAAATGGGTATACAGAGAAATGTTGAAATAAAAATAAAAAAAGACAGAAAGTCTTTCCTCTACTAAGCCATCTCCCAGGCCCTTTCTTATTTTATATTTGACTTCTGCTGCAAATGAAGCCACGTCCCTAAATTTATCACTCTATCTTTCTTTACTTTCCTCTATTAATATCACTATCAGTACACAGAATGATTGGCTACGTTATTTGAAAGTTGGTTTGATCCTGTGCAATGCTTTGGTTATGTAGCACCAATTGTAAAGGCTATAACCCCAGTGAAAGAGAGCTTGCCCTTTCTTGACATTCTCTGCCTATAAGTTGAAATCATTGTAAAAGTTCTTCTGCACTGGCAAGTGGTACTCAGATTACACTGATTTTAATCATGTGCATGGCTAAACCACACGCATAATCTAAAAACTGATAATTCCAGGATCCATGGAGAAATGTAATTACACCTGAGACACTAACAGAGCAATGTGTGAAAGAGAGAGAAGAAGAAGCCTAACCCTAACACCAGGTGGATTTGGCTGAGGGGAAGGAGTTGTGGGAAGAAGGGAAACTGTGGTCAGAACACTTTGTATGAAATCAAACCTGAAGTATTTTATTTATTTATTTTATTAGACAGCACAAATCACTGTGCCTGAAGCAAAGCCCAACCTTCCTTCTTCACTGGGTAATGGGCCAGCTCTTTGGTGGTGTCATGCAACAGTCCTATATTCATGCAAAGTGAAGTAAATGTTCTCTTTGTCCTATTTCCCCCTTGAAATTAATAATCCTTAAGGAAACACCCTAAGCACTCAAAGCAAAATATTTAACAAATGGACCCATAATAAGAGAATGTGGACTACTTTCTCCTTTGTCACACAACTGGAGAGTTTGGGGGGTGGGGAGGTAGGTGAGCCCATATCACCATGGGCCAGCAAAAAAAGAAGGCTGGATAATGGGGAAAAACATTCTACATCCAACTGAGGCAAACCAATTTTGGATACGCCAGCTACAAAGAACAGCAGCAATCCAGCAAAGACCTTGTCTCAAGATTCCCAACTCAGGCAGGCTGGTCCTTCTTTGCCTACATCTGCCAATAGTAAGAGCTTGTTTAGCACCAGTCCCTGAGCTGCTGAAAACTCACATAAGCTTCCCAGGTGGGTAACCTTAGTTCAGGAGGTTCAGGACTAGAAAAACCGGAAGTCTCCTGTAGCTTCAAGGGTTGATTGTTACTGCACTGAGAATGCAAGACTGGGGCTCAGGAATGTTTAAGATTTCAGCAGCCCTGCTGGACATTGGTGGCACAGGCTTTAATCCCAGCACTAAGGAGGCCAAGGCAGGCAGATCTCTGCAAGTTCAAGGCCAGCCTGGTGTTCTTAGCAAGAGCCAGGACAGGCTCCACAGCTACGCAGATAAACCCTATCTCAAAAAGCCAAAAAAAAAAAAAAAAAACACCTAAAAAATTAATAAATAAAAGTATTCCAGCAGGAAGACCCTGACCCACAGCCCTCAGCTCAGTACTCTTGGCACTTTCTTTGACACACCCACCCAACAACCCAGTACACCATGGACATGGGGAGCCTAAGCAATGGTGTGTGTGTGTGTGTGTGTGTGTGTGTGTGTGTGTGTGTGTGTGTGTGTATGCAGGGGTCATTTTTTAGAGCACTCCAGCTGTAACTGGGAGCATTCAGGGCAAAGGGTTGCCAACACACATCAAAGATTTCCTACTTAGATACTTGCTCTGCTAGCTCACTCACAGGCTCCATTGGAATGTCAGGCTATCCCCACTTCAAAATCAAAAGCAGGCTAGGTAGTAATGTTAATGATGGACTAACCTAAAAACCAATATCTGTTCCTTGGAATTTGCTAGCTTCCTCTCACAAGGCCCTGAGATAAGAAGAATTCACACTGCTCCTCCTTTCCTGTGAGTCAACAGGTGGTAAATAGTGTCAAGAGATAGCTGTAACTCTGGTTTGCCCAGACAAGATTAATTAGCACACCTGAAGCCCTAAGGTCTGCTGACCCTAATAGCAGACCATCCGGCCTCCAAAGGTCACGTAGTACTCAATGGACAGAGGCTCCCACCCCCTCCCTAAACTTGTGGGGTTGCCTTTAAAAACACCTGTGCCCGGGGGGGAGGGGGCTATTACCTAGCCTGCATGCTAGAAGAGCCCATTTGCTCAAACGTTTCCTGTTCATTAAAGCCTCTTGCGTTTTGCAGCAACTGGACTGTACATTGAGTTCTTGGGGTATCGACCGAACTTGAAAGACTCCTCATTCTGAGGGTCTTACATTTTGGGGGCTCGTCCTGGATTTGGTCGACCCCCCCAGACCCAATTCCATTGCCCGTTGGAGGTAAGAAAGAGCTCGCAACCTATATGTTTGATGTATGTCTGATGCGTCTGATGTTACGTGTTTTGACTGAGTGAATCTGTGCTTGGCCTGCACATAACTCGTACGTTATGTGTTTTTGACTCGAGTATTTGAATCTGTGCCTGTGCCTGGCTTGCAAAGGCTTGCATAGGACCAAAGGGAGAGACAGAAGTGTCCTGAGACCCTTGGTCCCTCCCTGGACGAAAGTCCGGGGTTGTTTGGAGGAGAGAAGGAGACGAAGTTTCTCTTCTCCAGGAGGGGACGGCCAGCCTCTGGACTTGCTTCCCTCCCGCTTTGTAACTTTGGTTTGGGCACCGTTTGTCTACCGCGCGGATTTGTCCTCTTCGTCGGATTGTCCCCATGGGTGAACAACTAACTACCCCACCTAAGTTTGACTTTAGATTCTCAGGAGAGCAGGGCCGGAGACCCAGCTATGAGCACACTCGTCCCCCGGACTCAGGAATGTGGCAGGGCAGCCAGAGCCTCTGGGGCTGAGCTTCAGCAGAATGGCTGAACAGCCATGGGCCGGACGCGGCATGGGCAGAGTCATGCCGGAATGGAGGGACAGGGTTATTTCTTATGAACCTGCCACCGTATATGTTTGGTTCCCAACACCAGCCGCCAGGGCTGACACTTCTCCCCAGATCTTTGTAATTGGAAAACTAAACACCCCCCTTTTGGAGTTCCTTATGTCCTCTCTCTAGGCTATTTGAGAAAAGGAAATACCAGCAAGGTTTAGATTCCTATCGAGAGTGAGGGGAAAGAAAAAGAAGAGAAGAGAGGAGAAATGGGAGTTTACACACAAAGGATAAGGGAAAAAAGGAGAACATGCTATGTTCTGTTGGTGACATTGGCCTTCAATCCCAACAGCAGTAGGGAGACAAACAAAAATTGATCTGTTTGAATTCCAAGCCTGCTATTTTACTGAGAGTGTTCTCTGAAAGTCTCCAAAGGAAAGAGGAAATATTTGTCTCAAAAATATTCAGAATAATGATAAAGATGATAATAGCAATAATAATTTAAAAATGAAATTCTCCTGTATTGATTTAATGTGTGAGTATTCTGTCTGCAGATATGCCCTTTTACCAGAAGAGGGCACTATATGCCACCAAGTGACCTCTGGAATTTATAGATAGTCTATGCTCCTGGGACCTATTCTTTAATATTTGTGTGTGTGTGTGTGTGTGTGTGTGTGTGTGTGTGTGTGTGTGTAAACTGGTAGAAGACTGGGCACTTGTATGATACAGCGGCAGACAATGGGATGTGGTGTGGAGGCAGAAACCATACAAACCCTGTGTGCCTGTGGGACTGGCAATACAAGCTCCATGCCAACCGGTTCACTGATTTTACTTATGAAATAAAGAAAGGTGGATAAAGACAGACGCACTTTGGAATCAGAATCTGTGTTTCTTCACATACTAACCCAAGTTCAAACAAGCACCACGACTTGTTTGTTCTGTGTAAGCATGCACTACTAGACTAGTTCAGCTTTCCTGCAATTCATGAAGTATCATCTGATCCCCAGGCCAAGTTCCCTTTGATCTAATTCATATATTTTTTTGACTTTTACGTGTATGAAGGCCAGGTTAACTATTTTAACTCTAGTTATTTTTGATTTTGTATGGAGGTGGGAGGATCTGGATATCCAGGAGTGCGCAGACATAAAGACAAAGGGGTAAGTAATTAAAAAATTAAATTGCTAGATAGAAAGACTTGAAAGAAAAACTACTGGGCAGTGGCCATGAGAGCTTATATCAACAGCACTCAGGAAGCTGTGTGAGTTTGAGTTCAACCGAGTTCAGGTCAGTAAAAGCTGCATAGGGAAGCCTCATCAAGAAAGAGCAAAAGAATATAAGAAGGAGAAGAAGAAGTGAAAGAAGAAGAAGATGACGAGAAAGATAAACAACAGAAGTCGAAGAGGGAGAAGAAGGAAAGGAAGAAGTTGATGTGGTAGAAGAAAGAAAGCAAGAAAGAAAGAAGAAAGAAGAAAACCCAGTATGGAGCAGGAAATATCCCCACATGCCTGTACTGTAACCACTCTGGTGTTAGGAGGACATATGAGTTCATGGCCAGCCTGGACTACAGACTACGTGCTGGGACAGTCCAAGCTACACAGACAAATCATGTCTTGAAAAATTGAAAACTATCTTTTTGCACTAAATCTAACTATAAATCTGAACATTTTCATGCTCAAACTGAGTAGGCCCGTTGGCAGGGAGGCAGATGAGATGCACACAGACACACACACACACACACACACACACACACACACACACACTAAATGATAAAGCCAAAAACAAACAAATGACAATAGTTCAGTGAAATTCTAGAGAGTGACAATAGGACTAACAGGATTTCAATGATTTTAAAATTCACAATGTATCCATAATTATAATTACAAGAGAATTAGGGCCAAGCTTTGCAGACAGAAAGGTCCCCTTTGCTCTTTGACAGGTCTGGACTTTCATGTATTCCTTGCCCTGTCACTGCTGTATAGTGAGAGCAACAACATTAGTAGAGGTAAACTAATTTGAAGTAGCTCAGTGCTTTCATATCTGTTCTCAGAAGGAAGACCTGCACCGAGCACAGATAAAGGGACACGACCTGTCTTAAAAAATCAAGTGAAAATATAAAGTAAACAAAACAAAGATTATCTTTCCTCATAAACCTGAAAATAACTGAATTCCTATCAGCAATGAGGCTTTCCCTCCTCAACCAATGTTTAACTGGAAAGCATGGCACATGCATATCTGAGTATTCCAGTGGAGATTGGTGCACAGTGTTTCTGAGGCAGAGGCAGAGGCAGAGTTTATTTCTGACTTTCACTTCTGCCTGGCCTACAAAATGAGTTTCAAGACAGCTCTCAAGGTACAGAGACAAAACCAGTTTCAAGAAGCAATGAAAGGAAGAAGGAAGGAATGGAGAGACAGTGGAGGAAATGTAAATATGGAGACAGTTAATACAAAAAACAAATAAAAAACAAAAACAAACAAACATCAAGACCAAAAAAAGTCACAAAGTCCTTAAGGCAAAACACCAACTAATTCCTGAGTATTTTTCTGCTACTACTGTTCTCAGGTCTCATGTCCTCAAAAAGAAGTAACAAAATTCCAACTTTAGCCACAGATGATGAATCAAGCCTCTGTCCTCAAAAATCTGAAAGTGGAGATTTGGAAGCTCACCAGGACTTCAGTCTGAGTACTAGAAAAGAAATGGGTATACAGAGAAATGTTGAAATAAAAATAAAAAAGACAGAAAGTCTTTCCTCTACTAAGCCATCTCCCAGGCCCTTTCTTATTTTATATTTGACTTCTGCTGCAAATGAAGCCACGTCCCTAAATTTATCACTCTATCTTTCTTTACTTTCCTCTATTAATATCACTATCAGTACACAGAATGATTGGCTACGTTATTTGAAAGTTGGTTTGATCCTGTGCAATGCTTTGGTTATGTAGCACCAATTGTAAAGGCTATAACCCCAGTGAAAGAGAGCTTGCCCTTTCTTGACATTCTCTGCCTATAAGTTGAAATCATTGTAAAAGTTCTTCTGCACTGGCAAGTGGTACTCAGATTACACTGATTTTAATCATGTGCATGGCTAAACCACACGCATAATCTAAAAACTGATAATTCCAGGATCCATGGAGAAATGTAATTACACCTGAGACACTAACAGAGCAATGTGTGAAAGAGAGAGAAGAAGAAGCCTAACCCTAACACCAGGTGGATTTGGCTGAGGGGAAGGAGTTGTGGGAAGAAGGGAAACTGTGGTCAGAACACTTTGTATGAAATCAAACCTGAAGTATTTTATTTATTTATTTTATTAGACAGCACAAATCACTGTGCCTGAAGCAAAGCCCAACCTTCCTTCTTCACTGGGTAATGGGCCAGCTCTTTGGTGGTGTCATGCAACAGTCCTATATTCATGCAAAGTGAAGTAAATGTTCTCTTTGTCCTATTTCCCCCTTGAAATTAATAATCCTTAAGGAAACACCCTAAGCACTCAAAGCAAAATATTTAACAAATGGACCCATAATAAGAGAATGTGGACTACTTTCTCCTTTGTCACACAACTGGAGAGTTTGGGGGTGGGGAGGTAGGTGAGCCCATATCACCATGGGCCAGCAAAAAAAGAAGGCTGGATAATGGGGAAAAACATTCTACATCCAACTGAGGCAAACCAATTTTGGATACGCCAGCTACAAAGAACAGCAGCAATCCAGCAAAGACCTTGTCTCAAGATTCCCAACTCAGGCAGGCTGGTCCTTCTTTGCCTACATCTGCCAATAGTAAGAGCTTGTTTAGCACCAGTCCCTGAGCTGCTGAAAACTCACATAAGCTTCCCAGGTGGGTAACCTTAGTTCAGGAGGTTCAGGACTAGAAAAACCGGAAGTCTCCTGTAGCTTCAAGGGTTGATTGTTACTGCACTGAGAATGCAAGACTGGGGCTCAGGAATGTTTAAGATTTCAGCAGCCCTGCTGGACATTGGTGGCACAGGCTTTAATCCCAGCACTAAGGAGGCCAAGGCAGGCAGATCTCTGCAAGTTCAAGGCCAGCCTGGTGTTCTTAGCAAGAGCCAGGACAGGCTCCACAGCTACGCAGATAAACCCTATCTCAAAAAGCCAAAAAAAAAAAAAAAAAACACCTAAAAAATTAATAAATAAAAGTATTCCAGCAGGAAGACCCTGACCCACAGCCCTCAGCTCAGTACTCTTGGCACTTTCTTTGACACACCCACCCAACAACCCAGTACACCATGGACATGGGGAGCCTAAGCAATGGTGTGTGTGTGTGTGTGTGTGTATGTGTGTGTGTGTGTGTGTGTGTGTGTATGCAGGGGTCATTTTTTAGAGCACTCCAGCTGTAACTGGGAGCATTCAGGGCAAAGGGTTGCCAACACACATCAAAGATTTCCTACTTAGATACTTGCTCTGCTAGCTCACTCACAGGCTCCATTGGAATGTCAGGCTATCCCCACTTCAAAATCAAAAGCAGGCTAGGTAGTAATGTTAATGATGGACTAACCTAAAAACCAATATCTGTTCCTTGGAATTTGCTAGCTTCCTCTCACAAGGCCCTGAGATAAGAAGAATTCACACTGCTCCTCCTTTCCTGTGAGTCAACAGGTGGTAAATAGTGTCAAGAGATAGCTGTAACTCTGGTTTGCCCAGACAAGATTAATTAGCACACCTGAAGCCCTAAGGTCTGCTGACCCTAATAGCAGACCATCCGGCCTCCAAAGGTCACGTAGTACTCAATGGACAGAGGCTCCCACCCCCTCCCTAAACTTGTGGGGTTGCCTTTAAAAACACCTGTGCCCGGGGGGAGGGGGCTATTACCTAGCCTGCATGCTAGAAGAGCCCATTTGCTCAAACGTTTCCTGTTCATTAAAGCCTCTTGCGTTTTGCAGCAACTGGACTGTACATTGAGTTCTTGGGGTATCGACCGAACTTGAAAGACTCCTCATTCTGAGGGTCTTACATTTTGGGGGCTCGTCCTGGATTTGGTCGACCCCCCCAGACCCAATTCCATTGCCCGTTGGAGGTAAGAAAGAGCTCGCAACCTATATGTTTGATGTATGTCTGATGCGTCTGATGTTACGTGTTTTGACTGAGTGAATCTGTGCTTGGCCTGCACATAACTCGTACGTTATGTGTTTTTGACTCAGTATTTGAATCTGTGCCTGTGCCTGGCTTGCAAAGGCTTGCATAGGACCAAAGGGAGAGACAGAAGTGTCCTGAGACCCTTGGTCCCTCCCTGGACGAAAGTCCGGGGTTGTTTGGAGGGAGAGAAGGAGACGAAGTTTCTCTTCTCCAGGAGGGGACGGCCAGCCTCTGGACTTGCTTCCCTCCCGCTTTGTAACTTTGGTTTGGGCACCGTTTGTCTACCGCGCGGATTTGTCCTCTTCGTCGGATTGTCCCCATGGGTGAACAACTAACTACCCCACCTAAGTTTGACTTTAGATTCTCAGGAGAGCAGGGCCGGAGACCCAGCTATGAGCACACTCGTCCCCCGGACTCAGGAATGTGGCAGGGCAGCCAGAGCCTCTGGGGCTGAGCTTCAGCAGAATGGCTGAACAGCCATGGGCCGGACGCGGCATGGGCAGAGTCATGCCGGAATGGAGGGACAGGGTTATTTCTTATGAACCTGCCACCGTATATGTTTGGTTCCCAACACCAGCCGCCAGGGCTGACACTTCTCCCCAGATCTTTGTAATTGGAAAACTAAACACCCCCCTTTTGGAGTTCCTTATGTCCTCTCTCTAGGCTATTTGAGAAAAGGAAATACCAGCAAGGTTTAGATTCCTATCGAGAGTGAGGGGAAAGAAAAAGAAGAGAAGAGAGGAGAAATGGGAGTTTACACACAAAGGATAAGGGAAAAAAGGAGAACATGCTATGTTCTGTTGGTGACATTGGCCTTCAATCCCAACAGCAGTAGGGAGACAAACAAAAATTGATCTGTTTGAATTCCAAGCCTGCTATTTTACTGAGAGTGTTCTCTGAAAGTCTCCAAAGGAAAGAGGAAATATTTGTCTCAAAAATATTCAGAATAATGATAAAGATGATAATAGCAATAATAATTTAAAAATGAAATTCTCCTGTATTGATTTAATGTGTGAGTATTCTGTCTGCAGATATGCCCTTTTACCAGAAGAGGGCACTATATGCCACCAAGTGACCTCTGGAATTTATAGATAGTCTATGCTCCTGGGACCTATTCTTTAATATTTGTGTGTGTGTGTGTGTGTGTGTGTGTGTGTGTGTGTGTGTGTGTGTAAACTGGTAGAAGACTGGGCACTTGTATGATACAGCGGCAGACAATGGGATGTGGTGTGGAGGCAGAAACCATACAAACCCTGTGTGCCTGTGGGACTGGCAATACAAGCTCCATGCCAACCGGTTCACTGATTTTACTCATGAAATAAAGAAAGGTGGATAAAGACAGACGCACTTTGGAATCAGAATCTGTGTTTCTTCACATACTAACCCAAGTTCAAACAAGCACCACGACTTGTTTGTTCTGTGTAAGCATACACTACTAGACTAGTTCAGCTTTCCTGCAATTCATGAAGTATCATCTGATCCCCAGGCCAAGTTCCCTTTGATCTAATTCATATATTTTTTTGACTTTTACGTGTATGAAGGCCAGGTTAACTATTTTAACTCTAGTTATTTTTGATTTTGTATGGAGGTGGGAGGATCTGGATATCCAGGAGTGCGCAGACATAAAGACAAAGGGGTAAGTAATTAAAAAATTAAATTGCTAGATAGAAAGACTTGAAAGAAAAACTACTGGGCAGTGGCCATGAGAGCTTATATCAACAGCACTCAGGACGCTGTGTGAGTTTGAGTTCAACGGAGTTCAGGTCAGTAAAAGCTGCATAGGGAAGCCTCATCAAGAAAGAGCAAAAGAATATAAGAAGGAGAAGAAGAAGTGAAAGAAGAAGAAGATGACGAGAAAGATAAACAACAGAAGTCGAAGAGGGAGAAGAAGGAAAGGAAGAAGTTGATGTGGTAGAAGAAAGAAAGCAAGAAAGAAAGAAGAAAGAAGAAAACCCAGTATGGAGCAGGAAATATCCCCACATGCCTGTACTGTAACCACTCTGGTGTTAGGAGGACATATGAGTTCATGGCCAGCCTGGACTACAGACTACGTGCTGGGACAGTCCAAGCTACACAGACAAATCATGTCTTGAAAAATTGAAAACTATCTTTTTGCACTAAATCTAACTATAAATCTGAACATTTTCATGCTCAAACTGAGTAGGCCCGTTGGCAGGGAGGCAGATGAGATGCACACAGACACACACACACACACACACACACACACACACACACACACACACACTAAATGATAAAGCCAAAAACAAACAAATGACAATAGTTCAGTGAAATTCTAGAGAGTGACAATAGGACTAACAGGATTTCAATGATTTTAAAATTCACAATGTATCCATAATTATAATTACAAGAGAATTAGGGCCAAGCTTTGCAGACAGAAAGGTCCCCTTTGCTCTTTGACAGGTCTGGACTTTCATGTATTCCTTGCCCTGTCACTGCTGTATAGTGAGAGCAACAACATTAGTAGAGGTAAACTAATTTGAAGTAGCTCAGTGCTTTCATATCTGTTCTCAGAAGGAAGACCTGCACCGAGCACAGATAAAGGGACACGACCTGTCTTAAAAAATCAAGTGAAAATATAAAGTAAACAAAACAAAGATTATCTTTCCTCATAAACCTGAAAATAACTGAATTCCTATCAGCAATGAGGCTTTCCCTCCTCAACCAATGTTTAACTGGAAAGCATGGCACATGCATATCTGAGTATTCCAGTGGAGATTGGTGCACAGTGTTTCTGAGGCAGAGGCAGAGGCAGAGTTTATTTCTGACTTTCACTTCTGCCTGGCCTACAAAATGAGTTTCAAGACAGCTCTCAAGGTACAGAGACAAAACCAGTTTCAAGAAGAAATGAAAGGAAGAAGGAAGGAATGGAGAGACAGTGGAGGAAATGTAAATATGGAGACAGTTAATACAAAAAACAAATAAAAAACAAAAACAAACAAACATCAAGACCAAAAAAAGTCACAAAGTCCTTAAGGCAAAACACCAACTAATTCCTGAGTATTTTTCTGCTACTACTGTTCTCAGGTCTCATGTCCTCAAAAAGAAGTAACAAAATTCCAACTTTAGCCACAGATGATGAATCAAGCCTCTGTCCTCAAAAATCTGAAAGTGGAGATTTGGAAGCTCACCAGGACTTCAGTCTGAGTACTAGAAAAGAAATGGGTATACAGAGAAATGTTGAAATAAAAATAAAAAAGACAGAAAGTCTTTCCTCTACTAAGCCATCTCCCAGGCCCTTTCTTATTTTATATTTGACTTCTGCTGCAAATGAAGCCACGTCCCTAAATTTATCACTCTATCTTTCTTTACTTTCCTCTATTAATATCACTATCAGTACACAGAATGATTGGCTACGTTATTTGAAAGTTGGTTTGATCCTGTGCAATGCTTTGGTTATGTAGCACCAATTGTAAAGGCTATAACCCCAGTGAAAGAGAGCTTGCCCTTTCTTGACATTCTCTGCCTATAAGTTGAAATCATTGTAAAAGTTCTTCTGCACTGGCAAGTGGTACTCAGATTACACTGATTTTAATCATGTGCATGGCTAAACCACACGCATAATCTAAAAACTGATAATTCCAGGATCCATGGAGAAATGTAATTACACCTGAGACACTAACAGAGCAATGTGTGAAAGAGAGAGAAGAAGAAGCCTAACCCTAACACCAGGTGGATTTGGCTGAGGGGAAGGAGTTGTGGGAAGAAGGGAAACTGTGGTCAGAACACTTTGTATGAAATCAAACCTGAAGTATTTTATTTATTTATTTTATTAGACAGCACAAATCACTGTGCCTGAAGCAAAGCCCAACCTTCCTTCTTCACTGGGTAATGGGCCAGCTCTTTGGTGGTGTCATGCAACAGTCCTATATTCATGCAAAGTGAAGTAAATGTTCTCTTTGTCCTATTTCCCCCTTGAAATTAATAATCCTTAAGGAAACACCCTAAGCACTCAAAGCAAAATATTTAACAAATGGTCCCATAATAAGAGAATGTGGACTACTTTCTCCTTTGTCACACAACTGGAGAGTTTGGGGGTGGGGAGGTAGGTGAGCCCATATCACCATGGGCCAGCAAAAAAAGAAGGCTGGATAATGGGGAAAAACATTCTACATCCAACTGAGGCAAACCAATTTTGGATACGCCAGCTACAAAGAACAGCAGCAATCCAGCAAAGACCTTGTCTCAAGATTCCCAACTCAGGCAGGCTGGTCCTTCTTTGCCTACATCTGCCAATAGTAAGAGCTTGTTTAGCACCAGTCCCTGAGCTGCTGAAAACTCACATAAGCTTCCCAGGTGAGTAACCTTAGTTCAGGAGGTTCAGGACTGGAAAAACCGGAAGTCTCCTGTAGCTTCAAGGGTTGATTGTTACTGCACTGGGAATGCAAGACTGGGGCTCAGGAATGTTTAAGATTTCAGCAGCCCTGCTGGACATTGGTGGCACAGGCTTTAATCCCAGCACTAAGGAGGCCAAGGCAGGCAGGTCTCTGCAAGTTCAAGGCCAGCCTGGTGTTCTTAGCAAGAGCCAGGACAGGCTCCACAGCTACGCAGATAAACCCTATCTCAAAAAGCCAAAAAAAAAAAAAAAAAAAAAAAAAAAACACCTAAAAAATTAATAAATAAAAGTATTCCAGCAGGAAGACCCTGACCCACAGCACTCAGCTAAGTACTCTTGGCACTTTCTTTGACACACCCACCCAACAACCCAGTACACCATGGACATGGGGAGCCTAAGCAATGGTGTGTGTGTGTGTGTGTGTGTATGTGTGTGTGTGTGTGTGTGTATGCAGGGGTCATTTTTTAGAGCACTCCAGCTGTAACTGGGAGCATTCAGGGCAAAGGGTTGCCAACACACATCAAAGATTTCCTACTTAGATACTTGCTCTGCTAGCTCACTCACAGGCTCCATTGGAATGTCAGGCTATCCCCACTTCAAAATCAAAAGCAGGCTAGGTAGTAATGTTAATGATGGACTAACCTAAAAACCAATATCTGTTCCTTGGAATTTGCTAGCTTCCTCTCACAAGGCCCTGAGATAAGAAGAATTCACACTGCTCCTCCTTTCCTGTGAGTCAACAGGTGGTAAATAGTGTCAAGAGATAGCTGTAACTCTGGTTTGCCCAGACAAGATTAATTAGCACACCTGAAGCCCTAAGGTCTGCTGACCCTAATAGCAGACCATCCGGCCTCCAAAGGTCACGTAGTACTCAATGGACAGAGGCTCCCACCCCCTCCCTAAACTTGTGGGGTTGCCTTTAAAAACACCTATGCCCGGGGGGAGGGGGCTATTCCCTAGCCTGCATGCTAGAAGAGCCCATTTGCTCAAACGTTTCCTGTTCATTAAAGCCTCTTGCGTTTTGCAGCAACTGGACTGTACATTGAGTTCTTGGGGTATCGACCGAACTTGAAAGACTCCTCATTCTGAGGGTCTTACATTTGGGGGCTCGTCCTGGATTTGGTCGACCCCCCCAGACCCAATTCCATTGCCCGTTGGAGGTAAGAAAGAGCTCGCAACCTATATGTTTGATGTATGTCTGATGCGTCTGATGTTACGTGTTTTGACTGAGTGAATCTGTGCTTGGCCTGCACATAACTCGTGCGTTATGTGTTTTTGACTCGAGTATTTGAATCTGTGCCTGTGCCTGGCCTGCAAAGGCTTGCATAGGACCAAAGGGAGAGACAGAAGTGTCCTGAGACCCTTGGTCCCTCCCTGGACGAAAGTCCGGGGTTGTTTGGAGGAGAGAAGGAGACGAAGTTTCTCTTCTCCAGGAGGGGACGGCCAGCCTCTGGACTTGCTTCCCTCCCGCTTTGTAACTTTGGTTTGGGCACCGTTTGTCTACCGCGCGGATTTGTCCTCTTCGTCGGATTGTCCCCATGGGTGAACAACTAACTACCCCACCTAAGTTTGACTTTAGATTCTCAGGAGAGCAGGGCCGGAGACCCAGCTATGAGCACACTCGTCCCCCGGACTCAGGAATGTGGCAGGGCAGCCAGAGCCTCTGGGGCTGAGATTCAGCAGAATGGCTGAACAGCCATGGGCCGGACGCGGCATGGGCAGAGTCATGCCGGAATGGAGGGACAGGGTTATTTCTTATGAACCTGCCACCGTATATGTTTGGTTCCCAACACCAGCCGCCAGGGCTGACACTTCTCCCCAGATCTTTGTAATTGGAAAACTAAACACCCCCCTTTTGGAGTTCCTTATGTCCTCTCTCTAGGCTATTTGAGAAAAGGAAATACCAGCAAGGTTTAGATTCCTATCGAGAGTGAGGGGAAAGAAAAAGAAAAGAAGAGAGGAGAAATGGGAGTTTACACACAAAGGATAAGGGAAAAAAGGAGAACATGCTATGTTCTGTTGGTGACATTGGCCTTCAATCCCAACAGCAGTAGGGAGACAAACAAAAATTGATCTGTTTGAATTCCAAGCCTGCTATTTTACTGAGAGTGTTCTCTGAAAGTCTCCAAAGGAAAGAGGAAATATTTGTCTCAAAAATATTCAGAATAATGATAAAGATGATAATAGCAATAATAATTTAAAAATGAAATTCTCCTGTATTGATTTAATGTGTGAGTATTCTGTCTGCAGATATGCCCTTTTACCAGAAGAGGGCACTATATGCCACCAAGTGACCTCTGGAATTTATAGATAGTCTATGCTCCTGGGACCTATTCTTTAATATTTGTGTGTGTGTGTGTGTGTGTGTGTGTGTGTGTGTGTGTGTGTGTGTGTGTAAACTGGTAGAAGACTGGGCACTTGTATGATACAGCGGCAGACAATGGGATGTGGTGTGGAGGCAGAAACCATACAAACCCTGTGTGCCTGTGGGACTGGCAATACAAGCTCCATGCCAACCGGTTCACTGATTTTACTTATGAAATAAAGAAAGGTGGATAAAGACAGACGCACTTTGGAATCAGAATCTGTGTTTCTTCACATACTAACCCAAGTTCAAACAAGCACCACGACTTGTTTTTTCTGTGTAAGCATACACTACTAGACTAGTTCAGCTTTCCTGCAATTCATGAAGTATCATCTGATCCCCAGGCCAAGTTCCCTTTGATCTAATTCATATATTTTTTTGACTTTTACGTGTATGAAGGCCAGGTTAACTATTTTAACTCTAGTTATTTTTGATTTTGTATGGAGGTGGGAGGATCTGGATATCCAGGAGTGCGCAGACATAAAGACAAAGGGGTAAGTAATTAAAAAATTAAATTGCTAGATAGAAAGACTTGAAAGAAAAACTACTGGGCAGTGGCCATGAGAGCTTATATCAACAGCACTCAGGACGCTGTGTGAGTTTGAGTTCAACGGAGTTCAGGTCAGTAAAAGCTGCATAGGGAAGCCTCATCAAGAAAGAGCAAAAGAATATAAGAAGGAGAAGAAGAAGTGAAAGAAGAAGAAGATGACGAGAAAGATAAACAACAGAAGTCGAAGAGGGAGAAGAAGGAAAGGAAGAAGTTGATGTGGTAGAAGAAAGAAAGCAAGAAAGAAAGAAGAAAGAAGAAAACCCAGTATGGAGCAGGAAATATCCCCACATGCCTGTACTGTAACCACTCTGGTGTTAGGAGGACATATGAGTTCATGGCCAGCCTGGACTACAGACTACGTGCTGGGACAGTCCAAGCTACACAGACAAATCATGTCTTGAAAAATTGAAAACTATCTTTTTGCACTAAATCTAACTATAAATCTGAACATTTTCATGCTCAAACTGAGTAGGCCCGTTGGCAGGGAGGCAGATGAGATGCACACAGACACACACACACACACACACACACACACACACACACACACACACTAAATGATAAAGCCAAAAACAAACAAATGACAATAGTTCAGTGAAATTCTAGAGAGTGACAATAGGACTAACAGGATTTCAATGATTTTAAAATTCACAATGTATCCATAATTATAATTACAAGAGAATTAGGGCCAAGCTTTGCAGACAGAAAGGTCCCCTTTGCTCTTTGACAGGTCTGGACTTTCATGTATTCCTTGCCCTGTCACTGCTGTATAGTGAGAGCAACAACATTAGTAGAGGTAAACTAATTTGAAGTAGCTCAGTGCTTTCATATCTGTTCTCAGAAGGAAGACCTGCACCGAGCACAGATAAAGGGACACGACCTGTCTTAAAAAATCAAGTGAAAATATAAAGTAAACAAAACAAAGATTATCTTTCCTCATAAACCTGAAAATAACTGAATTCCTATCAGCAATGAGGCTTTCCCTCCTCAACCAATGTTTAACTGGAAAGCATGGCACATGCATATCTGAGTATTCCAGTGGAGATTGGTGCACAGTGTTTCTGAGGCAGAGGCAGAGGCAGAGTTTATTTCTGACTTTCACTTCTGCCTGGCCTACAAAATGAGTTTCAAGACAGCTCTCAAGGTACAGAGACAAAACCAGTTTCAAGAAGAAATGAAAGGAAGAAGGAAGGAATGGAGAGACAGTGGAGGAAATGTAAATATGGAGACAGTTAATACAAAAAACAAATAAAAAACAAAAACAAACAAACATCAAGACCAAAAAAAGTCACAAAGTCCTTAAGGCAAAACACCAACTAATTCCTGAGTATTTTTCTGCTACTACTGTTCTCAGGTCTCATGTCCTCAAAAAGAAGTAACAAAATTCCAACTTTAGCCACAGATGATGAATCAAGCCTCTGTTCTCAAAAATCTGAAAGTGGAGATTTGGAAGCTCACCAGGACTTCAGTCTGAGTACTAGAAAAGAAATGGGTATACAGAGAAATGTTGAAATAAAAATAAAAAAGAAAGAAAGTCTTTCCTTATACTAAGCCATCTCCCAGGCCCTTTCTTATTTTATATTTGGCTTCTGCTGCAAATGAAGCCACGTCCCTAAATTTATCACTCTATCTTTCTTTACTTTCCTCTATTAATATCACTATCAGTACACAGAATGATTGGCTACGTTATTTGAAAGTTGGTTTGATCCTGTGCAATGCTTTGGTTATGTAGCACCAATTGTAAAGGCTATAACCCCAGTGAAAGAGAGCTTGCCCTTTCTTGACATTCTCTGCCTATAAGTTGAAATCATTGTAAAAGTTCTTCTGCACTGGCAAGTGGTACTCAGATTACACTGATTTTAATCATGTGCATGGCTAAACCACACGCATAATCTAAAAACTGATAATTCCAGGATCCATGGAGAAATGTAATTACACCTGAGACACTAACAGAGCAATGTGTGAAAGAGAGAGAAGAAGAAGCCTAACCCTAACACCAGGTGGATTTGGCTGAGGGGAAGGAGTTGTGGGAAGAAGGGAAACTGTGGTCAGAACACTTTGTATGAAATCAAACCTGAAGTATTTTATTTATTTATTTTATTAGACAGCACAAATCACTGTGCCTGAAGCAAAGCCCAACCTTCCTTCTTCACTGGGTAATGGGCCAGCTCTTTGGTGGTGTCATGCAACAGTCCTATATTCATGCAAAGTGAAGTAAATGTTCTCTTTGTCCTATTTCCCCCCTTGAAATTAATAATCCTTAAGGAAACACCCTAAGCACTCAAAGCAAAATATTTAACAAATGGACCCATAATAAGAGAATGTGGACTACTTTCTCCTTTGTCACACAACTGGAGAGTTTGGGGGTGGGGAGGTAGGTGAGCCCATATCACCATGGGCCAGCAAAAAAAGAAGGCTGGATAATGGGGAAAAACATTCTACATCCAACTGAGGCAAACCAATTTTGGATACGCCAGCTACAAAGAACAGCAGCAATCCAGCAAAGACCTTGTCTCAAGATTCCCAACTCAGGCAGGCTGGTCCTTCTTTGCCTACATCTGCCAATAGTAAGAGCTTGTTTAGCACCAGTCCCTGAGCTGCTGAAAACTCACATAAGCTTCCCAGGTGGGTAACCTTAGTTCAGGAGGTTCAGGACTGGAAAAACCGGAAGTCTCCTGTAGCTTCAAGGGTTGATTGTTACTGCACTGGGAATGCAAGACTGGGGCTCAGGAATGTTTAAGATTTCAGCAGCCCTGCTGGACATTGGTGGCACAGGCTTTAATCCCAGCACTAAGGAGGCCAAGGCAGGCAGATCTCTGCAAGTTCAAGGCCAGCCTGGTGTTCTTAGCAAGAGCCAGGACAGGCTCCACAGCTACGCAGATAAACCCTATCTCAAAAAGCCAAAAAAAAAAAAAAAAAAAAAAAAAACACCTAAAAAATTAATAAATAAAAGTATTCCAGCAGGAAGACCCTGACCCACAGCCCTCAGCTAAGTACTCTTGGCACTTTCTTTGACACACCCACCCAACAACCCAGTACACCATGGACATGGGGAGCCTAAGCAATGGTGTGTGTGTGTGTGTGTATGTGTGTGTGTGTGTGTGTGTATGCAGGGGTCATTTTTTAGAGCACTCCAGCTGTAACTGGGAGCATTCAGGGCAAAGGGTTGCCAACACACATCAAAGATTTCCTACTTAGATACTTGCTCTGCTAGCTCACTCACAGGCTCCATTGGAATGTCAGGCTATCCCCACTTCAAAATCAAAAGCAGGCTAGGTAGTAATGTTAATGATGGACTAACCTAAAAACCAATATCTGTTCCTTGGAATTTGCTAGCTTCCTCTCACAAGGCCCTGAGATAAGAAGAATTCACACTGCTCCTCCTTTCCTGTGAGTCAACAGGTGGTAAATAGTGTCAAGAGATAGCTGTAACTCTGGTTTGCCCAGACAAGATTAATTAGCACACCTGAAGCCCTAAGGTCTGCTGACCCTAATAGCAGACCATCCGGCCTCCAAAGGTCACTTAGTACTCAATGGACAGAGGCTCCCACCCCCTCCCTAAACTTGTGGGGTTGCCTTTAAAAACACCTGTGCCCTGGGGGAGGGGGCTATTCCCTAGCCTGCATGCTGGAAGAGACAATTTGCTCAAACGTTTCCTGTTCATTAAAGCCTCTTGCGTTTTGCAGCAACTGGACTGTATGTACATTGAGTTCTTGGGGTATCGACCGAACTTGAAAGACTCCTCATTCTGAGGGTCTTACATTTTGGGGGCTCGTCCTGGATTTGGTCGACCCCCCCCAGACCCAATTCCATTGCCCCTTGGAGGTAAGAAAGAGCTCGCAACCTATATGTTTGATGTATGTCTGATGGGTCTGATGTTACCTGTTTTGACTGAGTGAATCTGTGCTTGGCCTGCACATAACTCGTGCGTTATGTGTTTTTGACTCGAGTATTTGAATCTGTGCCTGTGCCTGGCCTGCAAAGGCTTGCATAGGACCAAAGGGAGAGACAGAAGTGTCCTGAGACCCTTGGTCCCTCCCTGGACGAAAGTCCGGGGGTTGTTTGGAGGAGAGAAGGAGACGAAGTTTCTCTTCTCCAGGAGGGGACGGCCAGCCTCTGGACTTGCTTCCCTCCCGCTTTGTAACTTTGGTTTGGGCACCTTTTGTCTACCGCGCGGATTTGTCCTCTTCGTCGGATTGTCCCCATGGGTGAACAACTAACTACCCCACCTAAGTTTGACTTTAGATTCTCAGGAGAGCAGGGCCGGAGACCCAGCTATGAGCACACTCGTCCCCCGGACTCAGGAATGTGGCAGGGCATCCAGAGCCTCTGGGGCTGAGCTTCAGCAGAATGGCTGAACAGCCATGGGCCGGACGCGGCATGGGCAGAGTCATGCCGGAATGGAGGGACAGGGTTATTTCTTATGAACCTGCCACCGTATATGTTTGGTTCCCAACACCAGCCGCCAGGGCTGACACTTCTCCCCAGATCTTTGTAATTGGAAAACTAAACACCCCCCTTTTGGAGTTCCTTATGTCCTCTCTCTAGGCTATTTGAGAAAAGGAAATACCAGCAAGGTTTAGATTCCTATCGAGAGTGAGGGGAAAGAAAAAGAAGAGAAGAGAGGAGAAATGGGAGTTTACACACAAAGGATAAGGGAAACAAGGAGAACATGCTATGTTCTGTTGGTGACATTGGCCTTCAATCCCAACAGCAGTAGGGAGACAAACAAAAATTGATCTGTTTGAATTCCAAGCCTGCTATTTTACTGAGAGTGTTCTCTGAAAGTCTCCAAAGGAAAGAGGAAATATTTGTCTCAAAAATATTCAGAATAATGATAAAGATGATAATAGCAATAATAATTTAAAAATGAAATTCTCCTGTATTGATTTAATGTGTGAGTATTCTGTCTGCAGATATGCCCTTTTACCAGAAGAGGGCACTATATGCCACCAAGTGACCTCTGGAATTTATAGATAGTCTATGCTCCTGGGACCTATTCTTTAATATTTGTGTGTGTGTGTGTGTGTGTGTGTGTGTGTGTGTGTGTGTGTGTAAACTGGTAGAAGACTGGGCACTTGTATGATACAGCGGCAGACAATGGGATGTGGTGTGGAGGCAGAAACCATACAAACCCTGTGTGCCTGTGGGACTGGCAATACAAGCTCCATGCCAACCGGTTCACTGATTTTACTTATGAAATAAAGAAAGGTGGATAAAGACAGACGCACTTTGGAATCAGAATCTGTGTTTCTTCACATACTAACCCAAGTTCAAACAAGCACCACGACTTGTTTTTTCTGTGTAAGCATACACTACTAGACTAGTTCAGCTTTCCTGCAATTCATGAAGTATCATCTGATCCCCAGGCCAAGTTCCCTTTGATCTAATTCATATATTTTTTTGACTTTTACGTGTATGAAGGCCAGGTTAACTATTTTAACTCTAGTTATTTTTGATTTTGTATGGAGGTGGGAGGATCTGGATATCCAGGAGTGCGCAGACATAAAGACAAAGGGGTAAGTAATTAAAAAATTAAATTGCTAGATAGAAAGACTTGAAAGAAAAACTACTGGGCAGTGGCCATGAGAGCTTATATCAACAGCACTCAGGAAGCTGTGTGAGTTTGAGTTCAACGGAGTTCAGGTCAGTAAAAGCTGCATAGGGAAGCCTCATCAAGAAAGAGCAAAAGAATATAAGAAGGAGAAGAAGAAGTGAAAGAAGAAGAAGATGACGAGAAAGATAAACAACAGAAGTCGAAGAGGGAGAAGAAGGAAAGGAAGAAGTTGATGTGGTAGAAGAAAGAAAGCAAGAAAGAAAGAAGAAAGAAGAAAACCCAGTATGGAGCAGGAAATATCCCCACATGCCTGTACTGTAACCACTCTGGTGTTAGGAGGACATATGAGTTCATGGCCAGCCTGGACTACAGACTACGTGCTGGGACAGTCCAAGCTACACAGACAAATCATGTCTTGAAAAATTGAAAACTATCTTTTTGCACTAAATCTAACTATAAATCTGAACATTTTCATGCTCAAACTGAGTAGGCCCGTTGGCAGGGAGGCAGATGAGATGCACACAGACACACACACACACACACACACACACACACACACACACACACTAAATGATAAAGCCAAAAACAAACAAATGACAATAGTTCAGTGAAATTCTAGAGAGTGACAATAGGACTAACAGGATTTCAATGATTTTAAAATTCACAATGTATCCATAATTATAATTACAAGAGAATTAGGGCCAAGCTTTGCAGACAGAAAGGTCCCCTTTGCTCTTTGACAGGTCTGGACTTTCATGTATTCCTTGCCCTGTCACTGCTGTATAGTGAGAGCAACAACATTAGTAGAGGTAAACTAATTTGAAGTAGCTCAGTGCTTTCATATCTGTTCTCAGAAGGAAGACCTGCACCGAGCACAGATAAAGGGACACGACCTGTCTTAAAAAATCAAGTGAAAATATAAAGTAAACAAAACAAAGTTTATCTTTCCTCATAAACCTGAAAATAACTGAATTCCTATCAGCAATGAGGCTTTCCCTCCTCAACCAATGTTTAACTGGAAAGCATGGCACATGCATATCTGAGTATTCCAGTGGAGATTGGTGCACAGTGTTTCTGAGGCAGAGGCAGAGGCAGAGTTTATTTCTGACTTTCACTTCTGCCTGGCCTACAAAATGAGTTTCAAGACAGCTCTCAAGGTACAGAGACAAAACCAGTTTCAAGAAGAAATGAAAGGAAGAAGGAAGGAATGGAGAGACAGTGGAGGAAATGTAAATATGGAGACAGTTAATACAAAAAACAAATAAAAAACAAAAACAAACAAACATCAAGACCAAAAAAAGTCACAAAGTCCTTAAGGCAAAACACCAACTAATTCCTGAGTATTTTTCTGCTACTACTGTTCTCAGGTCTCATGTCCTCAAAAAGAAGTAACAAAATTCCAACTTTAGCCACAGATGATGAATCAAGCCTCTGTCCTCAAAAATCTGAAAGTGGAGATTTGGAAGCTCACCAGGACTTCAGTCTGAGTACTAGAAAAGAAATGGGTATACAGAGAAATGTTGAAATAAAAATAAAAAAGACAGAAAGTCTTTCCTCTACTAAGCCATCTCCCAGGCCCTTTCTTATTTTATATTTGACTTCTGCTGCAAATGAAGCCACGTCCCTAAATTTATCACTCTATCTTTCTTTACTTTCCTCTATTAATATCACTATCAGTACACAGAATGATTGGCTACGTTATTTGAAAGTTGGTTTGATCCTGTGCAATGCTTTGGTTATGTAGCACCAATTGTAAAGGCTATAACCCCAGTGAAAGAGAGCTTGCCCTTTCTTGACATTCTCTGCCTATAAGTTGAAATCATTGTAAAAGTTCTTCTGCACTGGCAAGTGGTACTCAGATTACACTGATTTTAATCATGTGCATGGCTAAACCACACGCATAATCTAAAAACTGATAATTCCAGGATCCATGGAGAAATGTAATTACACCTGAGACACTAACAGAGCAATGTGTGAAAGAGAGAGAAGAAGAAGCCTAACCCTAACACCAGGTGGATTTGGCTGAGGGGAAGGAGTTGTGGGAAGAAGGGAAACTGTGGTCAGAACACTTTGTATGAAATCAAACCTGAAGTATTTTATTTATTTATTTTATTAGACAGCACAAATCACTGTGCCTGAAGCAAAGCCCAACCTTCCTTCTTCACTGGGTAATGGGCCAGCTCTTTGGTGGTGTCATGCAACAGTCCTATATTCATGCAAAGTGAAGTAAATGTTCTCTTTGTCCTATTTCCCCCTTGAAATTAATAATCCTTAAGGAAACACCCTAAGCACTCAAAGCAAAATATTTAACAAATGGACCCATAATAAGAGAATGTGGACTACTTTCTCCTTTGTCACACAACTGGAGAGTTTGGGGGTGGGGAGGTAGGTGAGCCCATATCACCATGGGCCAGCAAAAAAAGAAGGCTGGATAATGGGGAAAAACATTCTACATCCAACTGGGGCAAACCAATTTTGGATACGCCAGCTACAAAGAACAGCAGCAATCCAGCAAAGACCTTGTCTCAAGATTCCCAACTCAGGCAGGCTGGTCCTTCTTTGCCTACATCTGCCAATAGTAAGAGCTTGTTTAGCACCAGTCCCTGAGCTGCTGAAAACTCACATAAGCTTCCCAGGTGGGTAACCTTAGTGCAGGAGGTTCAGGACTGGAAAAACCGGAAGTCTCCTGTAGCTTCAAGGGTTGATTGTTACTGCACTGGGAATGCAAGACTGGGGCTCAGGAATGTTTAAGATTTCAGCAGCCCTGCTGGACATTGGTGGCACAGGCTTTAATCCCAGCACTAAGGAGGCCAAGGCAGGCAGATCTCTGCAAGTTCAAGGCCAGCCTGGTGTTCTTAGCAAGAGCCAGGACAGGCTCCACAGCTACCCAGATAAACCCTATCTCAAAAAGCCAAAAAAAAAAAAAACCTAAAAAATTAATAAATAAAAGTATTCCAGCAGGAAGACCCTGACCCACAGCCCTCAGCTAAGTACTCTTGGCACTTTCTTTGACACACCCACCCAACAACCCAGTACACCATTGACATGGGGAGCCTAAGCAATGGTGTGTGTGTGTGTGTGTGTGTGTGTGTGTGTGTGTGTGTGTATGCAGGGGTCACTTTTTAGAGCACTCCAGCTGTAACTGGGAGCATTCAGGGGAAAGGGTTGCCAACACACATCAAAGATTTCCTACTTAGATACTTGCTCTGCTAGCTCACTCACAGGCTCCATTGGAATGTCAGGCTATCCCCACTTCAAAATCAAAAGCAGGCTAGGTAGTAATGTTAATGATGGACTAACCTAAAAACCAATATCTGTTCCTTGGAATTTGCTAGCTTCCTCTCACAAGGCCCTTAGATAAGAAGAATTCACACTGCTCCTCCTTTCCTGTGAGTCAACAGGTGGTAAATAGTGTCAAGAGATAGCTGTAACTCTGGTTTGCCCAGACAAGATTAATTAGCACACCTGAAGCCCTAAGGTCTGCTGACCCTAATAGCAGACCATCCGGCCTCCAAAGGTCACTTAGTACTCAATGGAGAGAGGCTCCCACCCCCTCCCTAAACTTGTGGGGTTGCCTTTAAAAACACCTGTGCCCGGGGGGGGGGGAGGGGGCTATTCCCTAGCCTGCATGCTAGAAGAGCCCATTTGCTCAAACATTTCCTGTTCATTAAAGCCTCTTGCGTTTTGCAGCAACTGGACTGTACATTGAGTTCTTGGGGTATCGACCGAACGTGAAAGACTCCTCATTCTGAGGGTCTTACATTTTGGGGGCTCGTCCTGGATTTGGTCGACCCCCCCAGACCCAATTCCATTGCCCGTTGGAGGTAAGAAAGAGCTCGCAACCTATATGTTTGATGTATGTCTGATGCGTCTGATGTTACGTGTTTTGACTGAGTGAATCTGTGCTTGGCCTGCACATAACTTGTACGTTATGTGTTTTTGACTCGAGTATTTGAATCTGTGCCTGTGCCTGGCCTGCAAAGGCTTGCATAGGACCAAAGGGAGAGACAGAAGTGTCCTGAGACCCTTGGTCCCACCCTGGACGAAAGTCCGGAGTTGTTTGGAGGAGAGAAGGAGACGAAGTTTCTCTTCTCCAGGAGTGGACGGCCAGCCTCTGGACTTGCTTCCCTCCCGCTTTGTAACTTTGGTTTGGGCACCGTTTGTCTACCGCGCGGATTTGTCCTCTTTGTCGGATTGTCCCCATGGGTGAACAACTAACTACCCCACCTAAGTTTGACTTTAGATTCTCAGGAGAGCAGGGCCGGAGACCCAGCTATGAGCACACTCGTCCCCCGGACTCAGGAATGTGGCAGGGCAGCCAGAGCCTCTGGGGCTGAGCTTCAGCAGAATGGCTGAACAGCCATGGGCCGGACGCGGCATGGGCAGAGTCATGCCGGAATGGAGGGACAGGGTTATTTCTTATGAACCTGCCACCGTATATGTTTGGTTCCCAACACCAGCCGCCAGGGCTGACACTTCTCCCCAGATCTTTGTAATTGGAAAACTAAACACCCCCCTTTTGGAGTTCCTTATGTCCTCTCTCTAGGCTATTTGAGAAAAGGAAATACCAGCAAGGTTTAGATTCCTATCGAGAGTGAGGGGAAAGAAAAAGAAGAGAAGAGAGGAGAAATGGGAGTTTACACACAAAGGATAAGGGAAACAAGGAGAACATGCTATGTTCTGTTGGTGACATTGGCCTTCAATCCCAACAGCAGTAGGGAGACAAACAAAAATTGATCTGTTTGAATTCCAAGCCTGCTATTTTACTGAGAGTGTTCTCTGAAAGTATCCAAAGGAAAGAGGAAATATTTGTCTCAAAAATATTCAGAATAATGATAAAGATGATAATAGCAATAATAATTTAAAAATGAAATTCTCCTGTATTGATTTAATTTGTGAGTATTCTGTCTACAGATATGCCCTTTTACCAGAAGAGGGCACTATATGCCACCAAGTGACCTCTGGAATTTATAGATAGTCTATGCTCCTGGGACCTATTCTTTAATATTTGTGTGTGTGTGTGTGTGTGTGTGTGTGTGTGTGTGTATGCAGGGGTCACTTTTTAGAGCACTCCAGCTGTAACTGGGAGCATTCAGGGGAAAGGGTTGCCAACACACATCAAAGATTTCCTACTTAGATACTTGCTCTGCTAGCTCACTCACAGGCTCCATTGGAATGTCAGGCTATCCCCACTTCAAAATCAAAAGCAGGCTAGGTAGTAATGTTAATGATGGACTAACCTAAAAACCAATATCTGTTCCTTGGAATTTGCTAGCTTCCTCTCACAAGGCCCTGAGATAAGAAGAATTCACACTGCTCCTCCTTTCCTGTGAGTCAACAGGTGGTAAATAGTGTCAAGAGATAGCTGTAACTCTGGTTTGCCCAGACAAGTTTAATTAGCACACCTGAAGCCCTAAGGTCTGCTGACCCTAATAGCAGACCATCCGGCCTCCAAAGGTCACTTAGTACTCAATGGAGAGAGGCTCCCACCCCCTCCCTAAACTTGTGGGGTTGCCTTTAAAAACACCTGTGCCCGGGGGGGAGGGGGCTATTCCCTAGCCTGCATGCTAGAAGAGCCCATTTGCTCAAACATTTCCTGTTCATTAAAGCCTCTTGCGTTTTGCAGCAACTGGACTGTACATTGAGTTCTTGGGGTATCGACCGAACGTGAAAGACTCCTCATTCTGAGGGTCTTACATTTTGGGGGCTCGTCCTGGATTTGGTCGACCCCCCCAGACCCAATTCCATTGCCCGTTGGAGGTAAGAAAGAGCTCGCAACCTATATGTTTGATGTATGTCTGATGCGTCTGATGTTACGTGTTTTGACTGAGTGAATCTGTGCTTGGCCTGCACATAACTTGTACGTTATGTGTTTTTGACTCGAGTATTTGAATCTGTGCCTGTGCCTGGCCTGCAAAGGCTTGCATAGGACCAAAGGGAGAGACAGAAGTGTCCTGAGACCCTTGGTCCCGCCCTGGACGAAAGTCCGGAGTTGTTTGGAGGAGAGAAGGAGACGAAGTTTCTCTTCTCCAGGAGTGGGACGGCCAGCCTCTGGACTTGCTTCCCTCCCGCTTTGTAACTTTGGTTTGGGCACCGTTTGTCTACCGTGCGGATTTGTCCTCTTTGTCGGATTGTCCCCATGGGTGAACAACTAACTACCCCACCTAAGTTTGACTTTAGATTCTCAGGAGAGCAGGGCCGGAGACCCAGCTATGAGCACACTCGTCCCCCGGACTCAGGAATGTGGCAGGGCAGCCAGAGCCTCTGGGGCTGAGCTTCAGCAGAATGGCTGAACAGCCATGGGCCGGACGCGGCATGGGCAGAGTCATGCCGGAATGGAGGGACAGGGTTATTTCTTATGAACCTGCCACCGTATATGTTTGGTTCCCAACACCAGCCGCCAGGGCTGACACTTCTCCCCAGATCTTTGTAATTGGAAAACTAAACACCCCCTTTTGGAGTTCCTTATGTCCTCTCTCTAGGCTATTTGAGAAAAGGAAATACCAGCAAGGTTTAGATTCCTATCGAGAGTGAGGGGAAAGAAAAAGAAGAGAAGAGAGGAGAAATGGGAGTTTACACACAAAGGATAAGGGAAACAAGGAGAACATGCTATGTTCTGTTGGTGACATTGGCCTTCAATCCCAACATCAGTAGGGAGACAAACAAAAATTGATCTGTTTGAATTCCAAGCCTGCTATTTTACTGAGAGTGTTCTCTGAAAGTCTCCAAAGGAAAGAGGAAATATTTGTCTCAAAAATATTCAGAATAATGATAAAGATGATAATAGCAATAATAATTTAAAAATGAAATTCTCCTGTATTGATTTAATGTGTGAGTATTCTGTCTGCAGATATGCCCTTTTACCAGAAGAGGGCACTATATGCCACCAAGTGACCTCTGGAATTTATAGATAGTCTATGCTCCTGGGACCTATTCTTTAATATTTGTGTGTGTGTGTGTGTGTGTGTGTGTGTGTGTGTGTGTGTGTGTGTGTAAACTGGTAGAAGACTGGGCACTTGTATGATACAGCGGCAGACAATGGGATGTGGTGTGGAGGCAGAAACCATACAAACCCTGTGTGCCTGTGGGACTGGCAATACAAGCTCCATGCCAACCGGTTCACTGATTTTACTTATGAAATAAAGAAAGGTGGATAAAGACAGACGCACTTTGGAATCAGAATCTGTGTTTCTTCACATACTAACCCAAGTTCAAACAAGCACCACGACTTGTTTTTTCTGTGTAAGCATACACTACTAGACTAGTTCAGCTTTCCTGCAATTCATGAAGTATCATCTGATCCCCAGGCCAAGTTCCCTTTGATCTAATTCATATATTTTTTTGACTTTTACGTGTATGAAGGCCAGGTTAACTATTTTAACTCTAGTTATTTTTGATTTTGTATGGAGGTGGGAGGATCTGGATATCCAGGAGTGCGCAGACATAAAGACAAAGGGGTAAGTAATTAAAAAATTAAATTGCTAGATAGAAAGACTTGAAAGAAAAACTACTGGGCAGTGGCCATGAGAGCTTATATCAACAGCACTCAGGACGCTGTGTGAGTTTGAGTTCAACGGAGTTCAGGTCAGTAAAAGCTGCATAGGGAAGCCTCATCAAGAAAGAGCAAAAGAATATAAGAAGGAGAAGAAGAAGTGAAAGAAGAAGAAGATGACGAGAAAGATAAACAACATAAGTCGAAGAGGGAGAAGAAGGAAAGGAAGAAGTTGATGTGGTAGAAGAAAGAAAGCAAGAAAGAAAGAAGAAAGAAGAAAACCCAGTATGGAGCAGGAAATATCCCCACATGCCTGTACTGTAACCACTCTGGTGTTAGGAGGACATATGAGTTCATGGCCAGCCTGGACTACAGACTACGTGCTGGGACAGTCCAAGCTACACAGACAAATCATGTCTTGAAAAATTGAAAACTATCTTTTTGCACTAAATCTAACTATAAATCTGAACATTTTCATGCTCAAACTGAGTAGGCCCGTTGGCAGGGAGGCAGATGAGATGCACACAGACACACACACACACACACACACACACACACACACACACACTAAATGATAAAGCCAAAAACAAACAAATGACAATAGTTCAGTGAAATTCTAGAGAGTGACAATAGGACTAACAGGATTTCAATGATTTTAAAATTCACAATGTATCCATAATTATAATTACAAGAGAATTAGGGCCAAGCTTTGCAGACAGAAAGGTCCCCTTTGCTCTTTGACAGGTCTGGACTTTCATGTATTCCTTGCCCTGTCACTGCTGTATAGTGAGAGCAACAACATTAGTAGAGGTAAACTAATTTGAAGTAGCTCAGTGCTTTCATATCTGTTCTCAGAAGGAAGACCTGCACCGAGCACAGATAAAGGGACACGACCTGTCTTAAAAAATCAAGTGAAAATATAAAGTAAACAAAACAAAGATTATCTTTCCTCATAAACCTGAAAATAACTGAATTCCTATCAGCAATGAGGCTTTCCCTCCTCAACCAATGTTTAACTGGAAAGCATGGCACATGCATATCTGAGTATTCCAGTGGAGATTGGTGCACAGTGTTTCTGAGGCAGAGGCAGAGGCAGAGTTTATTTCTGACTTTCACTTCTGCCTGGCCTACAAAATGAGTTTCAAGACAGCTCTCAAGGTACAGAGACAAAACCAGTTTCAAGAAGAAATGAAAGGAAGAAGGAAGGAATGGAGAGACAGTGGAGGAAATGTAAATATGGAGACAGTTAATACAAAAAACAAATAAAAAACAAAAACAAACAAACATCAAGACCAAAAAAAGTCACAAAGTCCTTAAGGCAAAACACCAACTAATTCCTGAGTATTTTTCTGCTACTACTGTTCTCAGGTCTCATGTCCTCAAAAAGAAGTAACAAAATTCCAACTTTAGCCACAGATGATGAATCAAGCCTCTGTTCTCAAAAATCTGAAAGTGGAGATTTGGAAGCTCACCAGGACTTCAGTCTGAGTACTAGAAAAGAAATGGGTATACAGAGAAATGTTGAAATAAAAATAAAAAAGAAAGAAAGTCTTTCCTTATACTAAGCCATCTCCCAGGCCCTTTCTTATTTTATATTTGGCTTCTGCTGCAAATGAAGCCACGTCCCTAAATTTATCACTCTATCTTTCTTTACTTTCCTCTATTAATATCACTATCAGTACACAGAATGATTGGCTACGTTATTTGAAAGTTGGTTTGATCCTGTGCAATGCTTTGGTTATGTAGCACCAATTGTAAAGGCTATAACCCCAGTGAAAGAGAGCTTGCCCTTTCTTGACATTCTCTGCCTATAAGTTGAAATCATTGTAAAAGTTCTTCTGCACTGGCAAGTGGTACTCAGATTACACTGATTTTAATCATGTGCATGGCTAAACCACACGCATAATCTAAAAACTGATAATTCCAGGATCCATGGAGAAATGTAATTACACCTGAGACACTAACAGAGCAATGTGTGAAAGAGAGAGAAGAAGAAGCCTAACCCTAACACCAGGTGGATTTGGCTGAGGGGAAGGAGTTGTGGGAAGAAGGGAAACTGTGGTCAGAACACTTTGTATGAAATCAAACCTGAAGTATTTTATTTATTTATTTTATTAGACAGCACAAATCACTGTGCCTGAAGCAAAGCCCAACCTTCCTTCTTCACTGGGTAATGGGCCAGCTCTTTGGTGGTGTCATGCAACAGTCCTATATTCATGCAAAGTGAAGTAAATGTTCTCTTTGTCCTATTTCCCCCTTGAAATTAATAATCCTTAAGGAAACACCCTAAGCACTCAAAGCAAAATATTTAACAAATGGACCCATAATAAGAGAATGTGGACTACTTTCTCCTTTGTCACACAACTGGAGAGTTTGGGGGTGGGGAGGTAGGTGAGCCCATATCACCATGGGCCAGCAAAAAAAGAAGGCTGGATAATGGGGAAAAACATTCTACATCCAACTGAGGCAAACCAATTTTGGATACGCCAGCTACAAAGAACAGCAGCAATCCAGCAAAGACCTTGTCTCAAGATTCCCAACTCAGGCAGGCTGGTCCTTCTTTGCCTACATCTGCCAATAGTAAGAGCTTGTTTAGCACCAGTCCCTGAGCTGCTGAAAACTCACATAAGCTTCCCAGGTGGGTAACCTTAGTTCAGGAGGTTCAGGACTGGAAAAACCGGAAGTCTCCTGTAGCTTCAAGGGTTGATTGTTACTGCACTGGGAATGCAAGACTGGGGCTCAGGAATGTTTAAGATTTCAGCAGCCCTGCTGGACATTGGTGGCACAGGCTTTAATCCCAGCACTAAGGAGGCCAAGGCAGGCAGGTCTCTGCAAGTTCAAGGCCAGCCTGGTGTTCTTAGCAAGAGCCAGGACAGGCTCCACAGCTACGCAGATAAACCCTATCTCAAAAAGCCAAAAAAAAAAAAAAAAAAAAAAAACACCTAAAAAATTAATAAATAAAAGTATTCCAGCAGGAAGACCCTGACCCACAGCACTCAGCTAAGTACTCTTGGCACTTTCTTTGACACACCCACCCAACAACCCAGTACACCATGGACATGGGGAGCCTAAGCAATGGTGTGTGTGTGTGTGTGTGTGTATGTGTGTGTGTGTGTGTGTGTATGCAGGGGTCATTTTTTAGAGCACTCCAGCTGTAACTGGGAGCATTCAGGGCAAAGGGTTGCCAACACACATCAAAGATTTCCTACTTAGATACTTGCTCTGCTAGCTCACTCACAGGCTCCATTGGAATGTCAGGCTATCCCCACTTCAAAATCAAAAGCAGGCTAGGTAGTAATGTTAATGATGGACTAACCTAAAAACCAATATCTGTTCCTTGGAATTTGCTAGCTTCCTCTCACAAGGCCCTGAGATAAGAAGAATTCACACTGCTCCTCCTTTCCTGTGAGTCAACAGGTGGTAAATAGTGTCAAGAGATAGCTGTAACTCTGGTTTGCCCAGACAAGATTAATTAGCACACCTGAAGCCCTAAGGTCTGCTGACCCTAATAGCAGACCATCCGGCCTCCAAAGGTCACTTAGTACTCAATGGAGAGAGGCTCCCACCCCCCTCCCTAAACTTGTGGGGTTGCCTTTAAAAACACCTGTGCCCTGGGGGGGGGGCTATTCCCTAGCCTGCATGCTGGAAGAGACAATTTGCTCAAACGTTTCCTGTTCATTAAAGCCTCTTGCGTTTTGCAGCAACTGGACTGTATGTACATTGAGTTCTTGGGGTATCGACCGAACTTGAAAGACTCCTCATTCTGAGGGTCTTACATTTTGGGGGCTCGTCCTGGATTTGGTCGACCCCCCCCAGACCCAATTCCATTGCCCCTTGGAGGTAAGAAAGAGCTCGCAACCTATATGTTTGATGTATGTCTGATGGGTCTGATGTTACCTGTTTTGACTGAGTGAATCTGTGCTTGGCCTGCACATAACTCGTGCGTTATGTGTTTTTGACTCGAGTATTTGAATCTGTGCCTGTGCCTGGCCTGCAAAGGCTTGCATAGGACCAAAGGGAGAGACAGAAGTGTCCTGAGACCCTTGGTCCCTCCCTGGACGAAAGTCCGGGGGTTGTTTGGAGGAGAGAAGGAGACGAAGTTTCTCTTCTCCAGGAGGGGACGGCCAGCCTCTGGACTTGCTTCCCTCCCGCTTTGTAACTTTGGTTTGGGCACCTTTTGTCTACCGCGCGGATTTGTCCTCTTCGTCGGATTGTCCCCATGGGTGAACAACTAACTACCCCACCTAAGTTTGACTTTAGATTCTCAGGAGAGCAGGGCCGGAGACCCAGCTATGAGCACACTCGTCCCCCGGACTCAGGAATGTGGCAGGGCATCCAGAGCCTCTGGGGCTGAGCTTCAGCAGAATGGCTGAACAGCCATGGGCCGGACGCGGCATGGGCAGAGTCATGCCGGAATGGAGGGACAGGGTTATTTCTTATGAACCTGCCACCGTATATGTTTGGTTCCCAACACCAGCCGCCAGGGCTGACACTTCTCCCCAGATCTTTGTAATTGGAAAACTAAACACCCCCCCTTTTGGAGTTCCTTATGTCCTCTCTCTAGGCTATTTGAGAAAAGGAAATACCAGCAAGGTTTAGATTCCTATCGAGAGTGAGGGGAAAGAAAAAGAAGAGAAGAGAGGAGAAATGGGAGTTTACACACAAAGGATAAGGGAAACAAGGAGAACATGCTATGTTCTGTTGGTGACATTGGCCTTCAATCCCAACAGCAGTAGGGAGACAAACAAAAATTGATCTGTTTGAATTCCAAGCCTGCTATTTTACTGAGAGTGTTCTCTGAAAGTCTCCAAAGGAAAGAGGAAATATTTGTCTCAAAAATATTCAGAATAATGATAAAGATGATAATAGCAATAATAATTTAAAAATGAAATTCTCCTGTATTGATTTAATGTGTGAGTATTCTGTCTGCAGATATGCCCTTTTACCAGAAGAGGGCACTATATGCCACCAAGTGACCTCTGGAATTTATAGATAGTCTATGCTCCTGGGACCTATTCTTTAATATTTGTGTGTGTGTGTGTGTGTGTGTGTGTGTGTGTGTGTGTAAACTGGTAGAAGACTGGG